>NW_021620932.1:5646771-5706884 GCF_004785775.1 Grammomys surdaster
CTCTCTCTCTCTCTCTCTCTCTCTCTCTCTCTCTCTCTCTCTTTCTGTAGACCAGCAGTGTTTGATTTTATACTAGGTATCTGGAATGTCTAGAGTCTACATTTTGTTTATTCAAGCAGTATTAAGTGTTCCTTTTAGTTCAGTTAGCCTTAAGTCATATCAGAACTTGGTTAACCACTCCCACAATTTCTGTGCCACTATTTCCCTAGCACAGTATGTATACTAGATAGATTGTAGGACAAAGGTTTTGTGGCTGGACAGGAGTCCATATTTTCCTTTATGACTTCAGAGAACCTTCCAACATAAAAGAGACTAGACCTTAAGGTTAGTGTTCCATGTTGGCACCAGTTCAACTCATTCTTGTTGAATGAGTTATGCAAGTGGTGTCTTTATGCAAGTGAGCCTGCAGTCAGTTATCCCAGAGAAATCTTTTGTCTTAGGAACAGCCTGAGGTGTTTGGGGATTTTCAAGCTACCTATAAACCAATAACTCATTTGAATGCAACATATGTAACTGTTAGAAGCCTTGCTTGGATTCAAGAGAAAACTGGTTGAGATTCTGCATACTTCATTAATAGTCTTCTTTAGGATCACTGTCTTACATTCTAGGAAGTTTACACTCTACTAGGTTTCTACACCATACCCCAAGTTCAAGATCCCCTCTCTCTCCCAAACCCCATCCACTTTCCTTCTCAGGCCCCTGCTTCCCTCCCCATTTCTGTACCCATTCTTCTATCATGGGACATCTGGGTTGTTCCCAGCTTCTGACTATCACGAATAAGGCCATTATAAACACAGCAGAACACATGCTCTTGTGGCATGGTGGGGCATCTTTTGCGTATATTCCCAAGAATGGTACTGATGGATCTTCAAGTAGGTCTATTTCCAATTTTTTGAGGAACCTCCAGATTGATTTCCAGAGTGGTTGTACCTATTTGCAATCCCACCAGCAATGAAGGAATGTTCCTCTTTCACAAACATGTGCAGTCGCCTGTGGTTTTGATCTTAGCCATTCTGATGGGTGTAAGGTGGAATCTCAGGGTCATTTTGATTTGCATTTCTTTTGATAACTAAGGACTTTAATCATTTCTTTAGGTGTTTCTCAGCCATTCAAGATTCTTCTGTTATGATATAGTTCTATACCCCATTTTTTCATTGTGCTGTTCTTTTTTTGTTTTGTTTTGTTTTTGGTGGTTAGCTTCTTGAGTTCATTATATGTTTTAGATAATAGCCCTCTATCAGATGTGGAGTTAGTGAAGATATTTCCCAAACTGTAGGTTGCCGATTTGTCTCATTGACTATTTCCTTTGCCTAACAGAAGCTTTTCAGTTTCATGAGGTTCTGTATATTTAATATTTTTAAATATTACATGGAAAGGTTACTTTCTTTTTGTTCCAATATATTTGGTATTCAGTATGTTTCTTGTACCTTTTTAGACATCTCCTTTTTCAGGTTAGGAAATTTTATTTCTATGATTTTTTGAAAACATTTTTGGGCATCTGAGCTGCATTTCTTCTACTTTCTTTATACAATTTACTCTTAGGTTTGGTCTTTCCATTGTGCACCCTATTTCCTGAATGTTTTTGTGTTGGGAGTATTTTATATTTAACATTTTCTTTGAATGATGTATCTGTTTCTTCTATTCGTCTGATTCTTACATCTCATGAATCATATTGATGAAACTTAACTCTATAGTTCATAGTCAAATTCTCTTGTTTTTTTTCATTTCCACATTACCTCTTTTTTATTTTCTTTATTGATTCTTTTTCCAATTTCAAATCTTGATCAGCTTTATTCCCTACTACTGCTTGTGTGTACTTTCCTGGACTTTTAGGGGTTTATTTATTTCCCCTTTTAGGACCCTATTATACTCATAAAATCTGTTTTAATCTCCTTTCCTTGTGCTTCAGTCATGTAGAAATATTCAAGGTCTGCCGTGGCAGTATAACTGACATAGAATGGAGAAATATTTCCCTGGCTATTGTTAATTGTATTTTTATGCTGGCACTTTGCCATCTGAGTTTGGGATTATGAAAATACACGATACTGGTTACTGAAATTGTCATTGGGGTTGGTGTTTTATTCCTTAGTTTCTGTTTCTGGATTTTTAGAACTTTGATGTCCGTGTATTGCCTGTTTTCCACCCAGTTCTGGTGGTGTCTTCACATGGAATGGTTGTTGGTATTGAAGACACAGTAATTGGTGTGATTTGGTAAAGGAAGATTGGGAGATAATGTCTTTGTGATCTATTGGAGTATCACATAAGAAAGAGAGACTACAGTATATTGCCAGCTACAGAGCTGGGGATGAAACCTGAGGTATTGAATTTCAGGAGCAGTAAGAATGGTATGAGTCTGTCTTCATCCTACCTGTTAGAAGGCAATTCCTTCGGAGTGATAATCTTAGACAAAGCAAAAAGCTAGGGTAGAGAAGTTTGGAAGCTATAAATCATTGGATTCACAGGAGTTATATTCAGGTTTGAGGGAAGACTAAAGCTGGTATTCTTTTGCAGTGCTAAGGACAAGATAAACATATCTAACATTTTTATTTTTGAGTTTTTATTTTAGCTACATTTTCCTTTCCCCTTATAATTCTCCAAACCCTCATTTATAACTCTCCTTACTCTCCTTCAAATTTCTGATCTCTTTTTCCAATAATTGTTATTGCAAATCCTCTTAGTTTTTATGTAAAAACTAAGCCACAGATGGAAACTGCATATCCATTCTCTGATATCCAAGCACTAGTCACAAATGCACCTTAAAGTTATCAAACAGCTTTTTTCACAAGAACAAGTATTTAAAATAGCATTCCAATGTAGGATTATCTTTCTTTCATAAAGACATAAGAAATATTGTCAATATAAAAAATTATTTCTTATATCTCACAGTCATTTTATTATTTATCCCTATGAAATTAATTATTTTTCTTAGGTGTAGTAATGCTGAACATAATATGGTGATCCGAAATACATCTTTTCTGCTCTAGAATGAACTTGTAGGAATTAAGACTTAATAAGATCTTTTTGTTACAAGTAAAAGGATTTTTTTTTTAAAAAAAAGAAAATCCAACATACTTGCCAGGTTTTTAAAAAAAAACATAATGAAGTTTACTGGAAAATTATATAGTTCAAATGAAGAAGTTCAAAACCATATTCCTCCTATATAAAAGGTCACCATTTAAAATCTTCTGGGATAATAAAAGACTTTGAATAAGGCAAATCACATGCTATCTGATATCATAGATGCCAATAGATGGAATACCATCAACACCAGAGAAAACCAACAGGTCAAACGGAGCAGTAGTAAATTCTGGGTTCTCTGCCATGATTCTCTGTCGTGGATGTTAAAGAATTTGACTGAGCCTTACAAACCACATGATTATTCATGGGAAGGAAGAGATACTCTTACACATTCCTTTGTGACCTAATTAAGATCTATGCAGTGCTAAGAAGCACATCTGTCTCATTCTTAAAATAGGAATAGGAGAAGTAACGAATCTACAAAGCTTCTGTCAGGATGTTATTACACCAATTCCCTACTTTGGGGACAAAGTGTAGAAGTATAGAATAATTACCATAATAATGTATGGGATGAGATACTGTTAAAAATTCTTCATATAAACATTCATTCAGGCTTCTTCAGATAAAGGTGATCTGAAGGAATAAACTCAACTTTAAAGTTATGAACCACTGTTCTATATCAATGACTGATTTGAACACAGCTATTAAATGATCTAGTTATAAACACCCATCATTAATTTATGAATCTAATTCTTCATATAACTGAGTTTGCTACATGTAAGAGTAAAGAACATTGTAAAGACTGAGGACAACTTGCTCAAGGATGTGCTCTGCTCTTCAAGACAGTCAGGAACAACCCATCTTATCTCTTGTAATAGAAAAGATAGGAGGGATAAGAAGCAACAGTCTGTACAATTATCTGAAAAGAATAGTTGCTCAATATAAATAGCAAATGTAAAAGACCTAACAGATGACTAATTACTTTGAGGTCAAGGAACAGGAAGCCTTCAAAGTGAAGGAGAATGAAAAGAACTAAGAAAAAAATGTGTGACAAACCAAAATTAGCTAGAGAAATGGCAATGACAAAGTTTACAAGGACAAATATTTACAGATTATTGTTAGGGATTATGATGGTTTAGTAAATTAATTATTGTAGATTTTCTTCCAATAACAGTGACTTCACTATTATTTATTAGATAGCATGGGTTCCAGAACCATGAGTGATATCCCCCTTGGTGGGTGTGCCTTTGTCTTAAGTCTAGTTAGAGAGCCACTGATTTTTGCTAGGGTGTCTGAGCTTCTACTGTACCTGTAGGGTTATCATGCCCAGACAGTTGTTGATATGGTTCATAGTCATCATGGCTGGTTATGATTGCTGGTTGCTTTTCTCTTTTAAAACAGTCAAATTTTAGTACCATGAAAACCTTCTCAGAAAGGGAAAATTTTAGGACAGTTTCAGCTCAGAGACCTCTCAGCCTTGTTTTTGAAGAAAACTTCAGAAAACTTCAGAAAACTTCAGAAAAAGTGATTTACCTTCCACTTTTAAAGGAGTAATGAAGGACTATATCAATAGGCTATATGTTTATTGAATCTTTCAGACAGCCCTGTAAAGAGTTAAACAGAGAGCTTCTTGAGTCTAGTATTTTTTATTAGGTTTTGGCTACTGGAGGAAGCACTGTTGGCCAAGATGAGGAATTTTCATTAAGCTACACATGTATATTTATAAATTGAATTAAATATGTTATAGTCTGTGTTCTTCATCAAAAGTGTTTCTCTTTGCAACAGATATGGACTACTATAAAAATCATAACAATAAATATGTGAAGTTGTGTATCTCAGTCCCAATGAACACACTTTCAAACACTCCCACCACACCTCCTATGGTTCACAGAAATTTGTGAATGAGGAGATGGAAGATTACAAAAAAACAAGAGGATCTGGGGATTCGCTGTGAGATTTAGATAACATAAAGATCTAAATTTCTAAAGCATTACCAAAGTTTTTACCAAAATATGATACTAATAAGGAAAACATCAAGAAATAGTGCAAAGCTACAAGGAAAGAAAGCCCACAATTCTCCAACCCTACTCAAAGAACTGCAGACGAATGAGTACCTGAAAGCAGAAGAGATAGCTCCCAGAAAGGAGCATACCACTTGGTGTCCAATGTCAAAGGGTCAGTCCTGAAAATATAATGTACTAGAAACATTTTATGGATTCAACAAGTTATATTTGGAATTATATATACACATACAAGTACATAAATGCAAACAATAACATTGATGGCAAGAAAAGTTATGAATTTGAAGGAGAGAGGGGAAAGATATGGTAAAAGAAGTGAGAAATGCTGTATTTGAAATACAATATAAATATAAAGAAATAATCCCTATGAGAAATGTTGAAGGCTATTTGATTGAAACAGAAAGTGAAGTAATGTGAATACAGATGAAATAGTATCTGACTCATGATCTGTATTGTGGTTATTGGCTCTTTTGTTTTGAAATACTCTAGAAAAGAGATGAAAAACAAGAGCTAAAAAGTATCATAAAACTCTTTTGATAATTTAAGTGTCGAGAAGTGGCTTTCACCAAGATGGTTGCAATGAAAACCAAAAACCTTGATCAGATTGTTGATAAGTTTTGAATTATATTGGTTTAAAAATAAATATGTAACATATAATTATGGGTTTATAGGAACACAATGTAAAATATATTTTTATATTCTTTTCAAGCATGCCTTTCACAAAGCTAGAGAAACAAGGGACATTTATTGTGATAAAGGCTCGTAAGACCTTAGATAATTTAAACTGGAATTAACAAAAGAATGGACCATGAACACGGATGCTCAAATTGTGTAGAAATCAACTAAAGGTACAAACAGAAAAAACTAAAAAATAAATGTAAAAATTATATATAGCATACAGAAAAGTTAAAAAGTTAATCTGAGTGAAGTTATTTGATTTGAGATAATTTTGATGTTCACACACAGGTAAATATATGGAAATTCAGTAAAGGCACCAGAAGATTTGGTATGATTTGTGACTCAGCTTGAAGATAGCCTTTAGATCAGACTAAACAAATTCACTGATGAATCTAAATAGGTAAAGTATTTCACAACAGACAAATGAAAAGTCTGATGAATATTTTCCCTGTTGGGTTTATATTTAGATATAGCTAAGTTTTTTCGATGGTACATTATTAACAACTCAAAATAGTATATGTTTTGACTGCCTTATTTTGTTTTGTATTGTTATTCTTGAGTTTTCAAATTAAGATCTCTGATGTACTAATTGAAATTGATCTTTCTAGGTCTGAGATACCATGAACTGAACTTTCTCTCCTATCTAATACTTTGCATTGGATTTAGATAGAAGTGATTTGTTGCTTTCTTATTCTAGGCATTAGTCTAAAGCTCTATCAAACATTCTTCTTAATACCATACTTAACCTCTTAATTATTTAATTATTACCTTTCGAGATTTTTTTTTTTTTTGCTTTTTCTATTGCCTTGCTGTGGAATTTGTTTTGCGAGCTTTTCTTAGTGAAACTCTTTCTTTGCATTTTTACTGTTAGTGTGTCCATCTAATTCTCGAGCACTGTGAGTATGCTCTAAAATTAGTATTCAAAGATATACAATGGGAATAATAACCTCAGAATAAATCTTCAAAATAAGTGGTACCAGCTACTTTTCTTACTGTCATTGATTTCTATGCTCAAGAAAAAAATGATACTAGTTATTTTCATCTGTGACCTGATGTATTCAGAGATTACATCATCTTATTCTCACATTGTTTTATTCCCATATCTTTTTATTTTTATGTAATTTATGAGTCATATGCTTTTAATATCCTGTCATTCATAAATTATATATATTATTACATTTTATTATATATATTACAGTTTATATATTCATATATATTATAATTATGTTTTCATATATGCATACATAACATATGAAACTGTCAGTGCTATCATTTGTCTTTATTCCCTAAATCTGTGTATGGAAAACAAGATCCTCCATATAGTTATGTCATAGATGGGACTTGTTGAGAGTCTTTGAGATCCACACCTTACCACCTTTCTGAATTAACTAATATCCTTATTGTAGGACTGTATTTCCACAGAAAACATCTGTTTCTTTTCTTTTCTTAGTCTCATTAACCCATTACTAAAGGAAAAAAGCAAGAAACATATGACCCTTCTGCCCTGCGCCTTGTCCTTTTGGCTGGGGTAGACACCTAGCTGGTCTGCTCCTGTGGAAACACCATATCCTGAGCCATCCTAGAGGAGCACGCAGAGCCACAGACACCTTACCCTGAGCCATTCTAGAGAGTCACTCCACTCAGGCAAGTGAACACCTAGCTGGTCTGCTCCTGTGAAGTCACCGTATCCTGAACCAACCTAGAGGAACCACTGAAGTCAGAGCAGCAGGATTTCAGGATCCTAGAGGAATCAAGGCCTATATCTAAACATAGTAAAAGCAATATGCAGCAAACCAGGAGCCAACATCAAACTAAATGGAGAGAAACTTGAAGCAATCCCACTAAATCAGGGACAGGACAAGGCTGCCCACTCTCTCCTTACCTATTCAATATAGTACTGGAAATCCTAACCAGAGCAATTAGAGGACAAAAGGAAGTCAAAGGGATAGAAATAGGAAAGGAAGAATTCAGAATATTACTATTTGCAGTTGATATGATAGTATACTTAAGTGACCCAAAAACTTCCACCAGAGAACTCGTAAACCTGATTAAAAAAAAAAAAACTTGAGCAAAGTGGCTGGATATAAAATCAATTGAAAAAAAAATAAGTAGCCTTCTTCTATGTGAAAGATAAACAGGCTGAAAAAGCAATTAGGGAAATGACACCCTTTATGATAGTCACAAATAATATAAAATACCTTGATGTGAACCTAACCAAGCCAGTGAAAGATCTGTATGATAAGAATTTCAATCTCTGAAGAAAGAAATCAAGGAAGATCTCAGAAAATGGAAAGATCTCCCATGCTCATGGATTGGCAGGATTAATATAGTAAATGTGGCCATCTTGCCAAAATCAATCTACAGATTCAATGCAATCCCCATTAAAAATCCCAACTCTATTCTTCACAGAGTTAGAAAGAGAAATTCTCAAATTCATTTGGAATAACAAAAAACCCAGGATAGAGAAAACCATTCTCAACAATAAGAGAACTTCTGGAGGAATCACCTTCCGTGAGCTCAAGCTGTACTACAGAGCAGTAGAGATAAAAGCTGCATGATATTGGTCCAGAGAAAGGAAGGAGGATCAATGGAATAGAATTGAAAACCCATAAATGAACCCACACACCTATGGTCACTTGATCTTTCACAAAGGAGCTAGAACTGTCCAGTGGAAAAAGGACAGCATTTTCAACAAAAGGTGGTGGTTCAACTGGAAGACAACATGTAGAAGAATACAAATCGATCCATTCTTACCTCCTTGTACAAAGCTGAAGTCCAAGTTGATAAAGGACCTCCACATAAAACCAGATACACTGAAACTAATAGAAGAGAAGGTGGGGAAAACCTCTAATACTTGGGCACAGGGGAAAGTTCCTGAGCAGAACACCAATGGCTTATGCTCTAAGATCAAGAATTTACAAATGGGACCTCATAAAATTGCAAAGTTTCTGTAACGCAAAGGACACTGTCAATAGGACAAAACAGCAACCAACAGATTGGGAAAAGATCTTTACCAATCCCACATTTGATAGAGGACTAATATCTAATATACAAAGAACTCAAGTAATTAGACTCCAGACAACTAAATAACCCTATTAAAAAATAGGATATAGAGCTAAACAAAGAATTCTCAACTGAGGAAACTCAAATGGTCGAGAAGCACCTGAAGAAATGTTCAGCAGCCTTAGTCATCAGGGAAATGCAAATCAATACAACCTTGAGATTCTACCTCACACCAGTCAGAATAGCTAAACTCAGGTGATAGCAGATGCTGGCGAGGATGTGGAGAAAGAGGAAGTCTCCTCCATTGTTGGTAGGATTGCAAGATGGTGTAACCACTTTAGAAATCAGTTTTGCAGTTCCTCAGAAAATTGGACACAGCATTACCTGAGGATCAAGCTATACCACTCCTGGACATATACCCAGAAGATGCTCTAACATATAGCAAGGACATATGGTCCACTATGTTCATAGCAGCTTTATTTATAATAGCCATAAGCTGGAAAGAATTCAGATGTCCTTCAACAGACAAATGGATACAAAAAATGTGATACATTTATACAATGAAGTATTATTCAGCTATCAAAAACAATGAATTCGAGAAATTCTAAGGGAAATGGATGGAACTAGATAATATCATCCTGAGTGAGGTAACCCAATCACAAAAGAACACACATGGTATTCGCTCATTGATTATTGGATATTATTAGCCCAGAAGCTTGAAATACCCAAGATGCAACTCGTAGTCCACATGAAGCTCATGAAGAAGGAAGAACAAGTGGGGGTGCTTCGGTCCTTCTTAGAAGGAGTAACAAAATACTCAAGAGAGCAAATATGGAAACAAAGTGTGGGACAGAACCTGAAAGAGGGGCTGTCTGGAGACTGTTCCACCTGTGTATCCATCCATGTGCAGTCAACTAAGGTAGACGCTGATGTGGATGTCAGGAAGTGCATGCTGACAGGAGCCTGATATAGCTGTGTCCTTAGAGGCCAATTCAACCACAGGGGTCAGCAGCTTCTGTCCATTGGTTGGGTGCAAATATCTGCAAATGACTCTTTCAGATGCTTGTTGGGTCTTCTGTAGGGCAGTCATGATAGGTCACTTTTTGTGTGCACTCCATAGCCTCAGTAAGAGTGTCAGCCTTGGGACCTCTCCTTGAGCTCAATCTCATTTTGAGCCTATCGCTGGACCTTGTTTTCCTCAGGTCCACTCCATTGCAATCCCTATAGTTCTATAGGAACAATTATGGGTCAGGGTTTTGATGGTAGGATGGCATTCCTCTTCCTCTCCCTACTGTCCAGAATTTCATCTAATATCCTTGAATTTCAGTCCTGAGAGATGGCAGCCCCTTCCTTCTCTTGATGCTCTGCCATCCTGCTGGAAGTGGGCTCTATAAGGTCCCTCTCCCTACTGGTGGGCATTTCATCTAAGGTCCTTCCCTTTGAGTCCTGATAGTCTCTTACCTCCAAGGTCTCTGGTGCATTCTAGAGGGTCCCCCCAACCTTCTACCTCCCTAGGTTGCCTGTTTCCATTCTTTCCACTGGCCCTCAGGGCTTCATTCCATTTCCCTCACCCAATACCAGATCAAGTTCCCTTCTTCCCTGCCACCCCCATCCACTTTCCATCCCAGGTCTCTCTATTACTCCCCTATACCAGAAGAGGGCATCAGACTCTCATTACAGATGGTTGTGAGCCACCATGTGGTTCCTGAGAATTGAACTCAGGACCTCTGGAAGAGCATTCAGTGCTCTTAACATCTGAGCCATCACTCTAATCCCTATTTATTTTTTAATGACCATGCCACACTACACCATTCTGTTACATCACCACTACACCAGCAAAAATGAACTAATGTTCAGAGAGAAAAATGGTGGTGAAGTTTGTATTTTAATAAATAAAGTCATAGCTCTTAGATAGTTTTCTGTAACAGTTATAGTTTTCTTAAAAGCTCATTTCCAGAAATCTTTACTCCTGAACTGGGACTGCATTTCCAGGAGGACAAATAATCATGTCAAATTCTGTGTACTGATTTTTCTTGGTAAGTCAGTTATTGGTAAAATTAAATGTCTTGTTGAGAATCAAACAAGATGATTCATAAACTTATTATCACTTTAAGTTTTCCTAGAAGAAGAAAAAAAGGAAAGAAATGAAAACAGACACTACTGTGATCTTTCTAAAATGTACTGACTTTATTCTTTGATATTTGATTATATATATATATATATAATATTCTGAGTATCCCAACCTTTGATTATATGTATAAAATGTTCGGACTACCACCACTTTTGTTAATTTACTTTCTGCTCTTATCACTACAATTTCCTCTACAAATTCATTTCCTACAATTATATCATTTTAAATAATGCAACCTGTGTAATTATCAGTTTATACCTATTGAGCTTGTTTAACTCCTCAGTAAGTACGTGGACACATTTAATGACATTTCCTCACAATGTCATTATAATGGTCCATTGCCAGTAGTTCAAGAGTAGGAAGACTGCACTAAGACTCTACCCAATCCATGATCATGGCTCTTGTCTTGTATAGATTCATGATAGACAGCTGCAGCTGCTGTGAATTCATGATATGCACAGAAGTGCATAGTCCATTTTCCAATATTACACATACAGACAACAGGTTTTGCGATAGCCTTGTCCTCCAGTTGTTCAAGACCCCGATGATTGCCAGGCTCCACATCTGCTACATTTGTGCAGAGAGGCCTATGTCGACCCTGTTCATTTTCTTTGGTTAGAGGCTCAGTCACTGAGAGGCCCAAGCATCTAGGTTAGTTGATTCTGTTGGTCTTCCTGTGGGGTTCAAATCTCTTCTTGGATTCACAATCCTTCTTCCTATTCTTCTGTAAGTGTCCCCGTGGTCCATCCACTGTTTAGCTGTTGATATCTGCAGCTGCTGGGTGGAGCCTCTGAGATGACAGCCATGCTAGACTCCTGTCTTCAAGCATAACAGCGTTTCATTAATAGTGCCAGGAATTAGTACTTGCCCATGGGATGAGTTCCAAATTGGCCCAGGTATTGGTTGGCCATTTCCCTAGCCTCTGTTCTATCCACCAACCCTGAATTTCCTGTAGACAAGATAGATTTTGAGTTGAATGTTTTGTGGGTGAGTTTGTGTCCCTAACACTCCATTATGGTTTCTGCTTGGGTCCCAAGATGGCTTCTAGAAGTTCCATACCCTCACTTCTCTGAATTACAGCTAAGAACACCCTCCCCCCACCTTATAATTTTGCAATGTTTTATTTAATCTTTCCAGATTGAAGTTTTCATTGTACAAGCCTTTCTTCCCTTTCATTCCCTTAATTCTGAGATGTAATTACAGCAATCTGATATTTAACAAAGATACCAAAAGTTTACACAAGACAAAAGTTAGCACCTTTACAAATGATTCTAGGAATAAAAATGTTGTCTATATCCAAAAGAATGAAATATATCCTTATTTGTCATGCAATACAAAATAATTCCAAATGGATAAAAGACTTCAATTTTAATCATGAAATGCAAAAACTGCAAGAAGAAAAAGAGAAGTATCTACAAATTTTTAGTGTGGAAATTATTTTTTGAGAGGAATCCAATTACCCGGGAATTAAGGCCAACAGCTTACAAGAGGGACTCATAAATATAAAAGCATTCTAAACAGCTATGAAATAATAAGTTCAGTGGAGAAAAAATACCACACACAGAGAAGGAAAGAATCTTTTCCAGTTGTACATCTAATGAAATACTAATATCCAGAATAAGGAAATAACTCAAAAACAAAGGTTCAATTAACACGTGAGATATTGATTTCAAGAGACCTCAAAGAAGACATAAAATGACTAAGAAATACTGCATCAAAAATTGTTCATCATCCTTAGAGACTTTCAGAATGCAAATATAAATAACTGTGAGATTTAAGTTTTGCCCAATCAGAATGACCAATAATGTAAATGACAACAATTTTTACAGATGATGTAGAGAGAGAAAACCATTTATTTTTTGGAGAGGTTACAAGCTAGTTCAGCCAGTCTGGAAGACATGATATCTATCTATCTATCTATCTATCTATCTATCTATCTATCTATCTATCTATCAATCATCTATCTAATATATGTGTGTGTGTGTGTGTGTGTGTGTGTGTGTGTGTGTAAGATTCAACATCTTATTATAAAGATACTTTCCCAACAAAGGTCATTGTCATTCTAATCACAATAAATAGGAAATGGAAACACCTTAAATGTTTCTTAAATAGATGAATATATAAGGAAACCATAGAACATTTACACAATGGAGTAATTTTCAAGTTTAATAAACATAAAATCGTTAATGTTTTTAGTATTTAGATAGAAATTAAAGACTATATTTTATGAGGTGACCCATAGCCTGCCATCAAAAAATGAAAAATAAGAACTATTGTTAACTTCTCTCTGTTTTGTATAGTTTCTAGCTCTGAATCTCCAAATTTGGAAGGACCTCAGAAACTTCAAAGGGGTATAATAGAGTGTTGAGAAGGGATTAAGGTTGTATGGTGAAGAAATGGACTCTAAATGGGTACATAGTAATGAGTGAATATACAGAAAAATTGACAGGTAAGACTAGCAAATAAGACCAAGGATGATAAGCCACAAGGAATTTATCTATTTTATAATTACCTAAAATCATATGCAATACATATAAACATACCTTTAATATGATTATTATTAATTATTATTACATATGCATATATGAAATTAAGTTATGAAATTTAGACTGTCAATGCTCTCTAGAAAGGCTGTAGACTATCTAAACAATATTACATAACTAGGCAGGATAGAGCTCTGTTTACCTTTCCTTAGTACACATTTTCACAATGGAATACTTTTCAAGTTTGATAAACATAAAATTGTTGATATTTTTAGTGTTTAGATAGAAATTAAAGATTATATTTTATAAGGTGACCCATAGCTCTGCCCTCAAAAAAAATGAAAAGCAAAAAATAATTGTACAAGTGATTTCCAGAACAATATCATCTATGGACATTGTCTGCAGCTACAGGTTAAAAAGTAGGTTTGAAAGTAAGTCTTTATTGCTGAAGACTCTTTAGACACAAGGCTCAGAAGATTTGAGCTGTAAGTAACCTGAAAATCCTCCTATCTATTATATAGTTTTTATACTAATAGAAATTAATATGTAAGCTTCCAAGCTGGGTAAGCACTCCATACATCTGTCTACATGTGATGTCTATGGATGGTAACAATTGCAAGCCTGATAATATTTCAGAAATTATAATAGTAATACTCATATTCTTGTAGTAATCAACATTTGAGTAACTAAAGTTAAAGTGCACTCAATAAGATGGAAATAATCAAGAACACTAGAAACCTACCCAACTATCTGGGGCTAGTGAAATCATGCATCTTAAAAGAATACCTAGTACCATAATTTTACTATACCATCATAATTTTCAAATGCATTGTAAAATGTATATTTATATGCAGTTTGGGGTAGCCTTCATCAAAGAAGCTTCTATGAACATAAAATGCAAATATTTACAAGAAAGCACAACTTATTATGAGTAGACATCAATGAATCATATGTAGCCCAGCCCCAAAAGTATATATCTACAATATAACTACTGCACATAAGGCTTAGCAAATAAAGTAAAAGAGAGGAACAGTGAAGAAAAATTGTAAGATTCAAAGACTAGAGAATCTGCTGTTGAGTTGTTTATCATGGTGATGATAAGAAAGCTACACCCATGATACTTGATCAATATTGCTGAACAAACAAGATGTTTACAATGATATCAAAAGATATGCTAGTGCATAGTTGTGAGACACTACGAGTTTCTATACTATACAAAGAAATACAAGTAAATAGTGTCTCTGGAGAGAGGGAGAATTAGCTTCTCCTGAGGATGAGACCTCTAATTAGTAACTCAATGCAAAGTATTCAGCCCTGAAATTATGCCCAAGGAAATATGCGAAGTGGAGTCATCAGGCTGCTTTTAACATCTGCAAATATGTAATATTTGGACATATGTAACATTAGTAATCAAATAATACCCATAAATTTGATGAGAAGTGAGAGGTTAGAGGGAGAATACATGGGAGATATTGGAGTCTCAGAAAGGAATTGGGAAATGATAATTAAACTTCTAATTTTTGAGGAAGGAAGCTGAGTGATACAGGGGAGAGGGATAGGAAAAGGGGGACTGATCAGATGTGGGTGTAGACAGGAGATAAGCCCAGAGGGCCAGGAGAATGAAGAGAAATATGCAGCTACTGGATTGGTGGTGAGACTCTAGAAAGTCCCAGAGACCTGGGTTGGGGGAGTGTTCTAGAACTCAATGTTGGTAACCTTAGCCAAAATGCCACAGTGAGGATATGGAACCTTTCACCTCCAGTACATATTGCTTCCAGTGGAAGGATGGGTACACCAATCCACCTTCAAAAATTACTACCCAAAATTGTTCCTGTCTAAAAGAAATACAGGGACAAAAAATGGAGCAGAGACTGAAGGAATGCCCAACTAGTGACCAGAACATTTTGGGATATAATTCTAGTCACTATAACTGATACTATGTTGTGTTTGCAGGGAGTAAACTAGTGTGGCTGTTCCTTGAGAGGATCTACCAGCAGCTGACTGGAACAGCAGACACAGCCAAGTATTAAACTGAAGTCAAGGACTCCTATAAAACAGCTAGGGGAAGGATTGAAGGAATTGAAGGGGGTGGCAACTAGCAATCCCATAAGAATACCAACAGTGTCAAATAACCTCAACCCCTTGGAACTCCCAGAGACTGAGACACCAATCAAGAAGTAAACACAAGCTGGTATGAGGGTCCTAGCACAGCACATATGCAGTAAAAGACTGCTACAGAATTGATGTTCTAGAAAGTGCAGAATGACAGGGGGTGGGCAGCCTCTCAGAGGGAAGGGAGGATGTGGGACAAACTCTGTAAGGGAAGACAGGAGGGCAATATTTGTGGTGTAAATAAATAAAATATTTAATTCATAATTTTAAAAAATTAACACACCTTCAAATCTATATGTGCCCCTTGTTAACAAGCAACAAAATTTTGTCAATTCTTTTCATGGCATGGATTCTACGAAATACAACATACTTTGTGACAATCATCATCTAAATACAATTATCTTTGGAGAAACAAAACAGTTAATTATAATTTACATGCCTGATACTTAAAATTATCTTTTAAAGCTTCTTAATAATTATAATTGAATCAATTACTAATTAGTGAAAGTTTTAGAAAGGCTTTGTTTGTTTACATATTTCTTTTAGTTTTCCTGGGGAATCCAGACCAGTACTTTATGCATGCTAGGTAGGACTTTACCTCAGAGCTACCTATTCATAAGGAAAACTCCTTTTATTTGTTTATATGGTGTGTACTATTATGACTTTGAATTACACTCTATTAGAAGTCTTATAATTTTTAATTACAAGTTTCTATCTTATAACTGTTATTTGTATTTATCTCACTGTAAAACTCCACCTTATAACCTCATACACTGTGGGAAGCCTGTTACTTTTTTGTTGCTAGCTGTCTTTGTTATCCAACTTGATTTTATCAATACATATACTTGTCTCCAGGTGTACTATGGAAGTCAACCAAAATTGTATTTATCTATAGAAACTTAGGTAGCATTTTATGGCTGACTTACACAATATCTGAGTTTTAAATACTTGTGAATGTATTTTTTGTTCCAATGGTTGAACTGACACGTCTTTCATATAATGAAAAAGTATTAGATGTCAACCCTGTCACATAAAAGGTTTGTATTACCCAATACATAGTTGATTGTACAAGTATTTAAGATTCTGACTATATACACGCTACTATATATAAAGAAAACTGACATCCCCCTGACTTTTAAAACATGTTATTTAGAAAGTATCAAGTCTTAATATCAAAGTAATAGTCTTTAATAATAGACAGTAACTTTACTTCATGAGCATCATCCATTCACTTAATAGACATCTCAATTCATTCCTACAAATTGTCCTAAACTATGAAAAGCTACAAACCATACTACCAATTCTTAGTCCATTGTGATGGCTACTGTTGATTGTCAACTTGACTATATCTGGAATGAATTACAATCCCGATATGAAGGCCACACAACTCTGATCTGGAAACTGAGACAGGAAGATATCATGACTTTGATCCCAGTCTTGAGTCAGTTTGACTCATTCCTTTAATCTTTTATTTGATGTGCGAATATATGTCTTTAATACAGGCCACACCTTCTGCTGAAAGTCTATATAAGGAAAATGGAAGAAGAAATGTTTTGTTCTTTGCTTGCTTCTCTTTGCCACACTAGCAATCTATTCCTGCATTGACATTAGAGGCTACTACACACACACACACACACACACACACATACACACACATACACACACACATATAAACAAACACATGCGCGCACACAAACACACACACATACACACACAAAGACACATACACATGCAAGGAGATATTCATTGCATAAGTTCTGTGACTCTAGTGAACTCTGACTATTATACACATGGCGTTCCACCTTATATATGTTTGAATAAGCTTAAATATATTTCACCTTTTGCTAAGGAAAATGGTGTTACTGAGGCATGTTGTTATTTAGGTTTTATTGGAGTCACAGAGTTTTAGAATAAAATTTTGCATTGCTTTATAAATATCTTTTATTGTGGATAGAACATGGTAGTAGTTGTGGGAAATTGTATCGATACATGAACTAAAAAAAATTTCAGTATACCTTTATTCATTGTGCATTTACATTTCTGCCCTCTATTTTAAGATTTATAATGTTATCCTTACAAAAAAGCAAAAACAAACAAAAAAACCCTCAAATCTAATCAATAGTAATTACAAGTGATTTTCTACTGTTTTTTATTATTTTAAATATTATTAATAAGATAAAACAGTTGTGACAAAATTGTATCAAAGAAAGCATTTAATGATAGCATTTTTGAAAATACTTCATCTATTGTATTAATTTATAAAGCATTACAATACTTTATTAAGAAATAACGTAGATCATTACTTTCACAAATGAAACCATGTGTGCTTCACATCAGATTTCTGTTACAGAGAAAGTCTCCAAAATTAATTGAAAAAATAAAGAGTATTAAATATTAAAATCATAGCAAAGGTAGGGAAATCTGACTTTTAGTTATATCATTATATTAAAATATACATTTTTCAATTAGATTAAAATATCCATTTTTCAATAATGAAAACAATATAGAAATCATACCATCAAACAGAAGTTTTATGTACTAGAACATAAACCAAAATTAATTTGTGGAAATATATATTATATATTTGATAAATATATGTTACAAAGGTATTAAAATAATGTGAGAGTTTCTTTTCTTTTTTTTTTCTTTCTTTCTTTCATTCTTTTTTTTTTTCAAGACAGGATTTCTCTGTATAATCCTGGCTGTCCTGGAACTCACTCTGTAGACGAGGCTGGCCTCAAACTCATAAATCCTCCTGCCTCTGCCTCCCAAGTTCTGGGATTAAAGGCATGCAGCACCACTGCCGGGCTAATGTGAGATTTTCAACGAACAAAAAGAAAATATACATCAAAATTCATAAAATGATATAAGAATAGAAATATAAATAACATATAGGAAAAAGTCTAGAAACAAAAGCATATATATGAGTTGGTCATAAAATACGTGATTAAAAAGTTACTGAAGGGATGTGCAATGCTTGATATTCAGTCTTATCTTGAGTACATGAAAATAACCGTACAATAAATAATGTCTTTGGGTCAATGTCCCACATAATACAAAAAAAAATCTAGATACTTAAAAGTATATTACTTTGGGCTTTGTTAACTTTTTTGTATTTTCCAAAACTGAATCTTGAAGCTGAGAAAGCAATGCCATTCTCAGATAAACAAAAGATGAAGTAGTTCATTGCCAGTAAACCTATTGAAAGATTGTATTCAATATGAATGAAAATAAGCATGGCAATTAACTGAATACATATGAAGAAGTAAATACCTAATGAAACGTAATCACTCGGCTGCTATAAGTATAAATTTGGAATAAAAATATTCAATCAATGAGAAAAGCAAAATGGATTCAGAAGGTATTATACACATGAGCATATGTGTATGAGCACACACACACAAATAAATAAATAAATAAACAAACAAACAAATAGGTAAAAGTTTAGTCTTTCAAAATTAAAATAAAAGGTAACAGTACTGGTATAAATTAAAGTTTACTTAAAAAAGACTCTAAGGGACTATATACTATGAAACTGAGTTAAACAAGAAGATATTATAATCACAATATATGATATAATAAGAGTTAAACAAAACATACAAAATAAAAATTTATGTAATTCTTTGATAGACTACCTCTTTTATGTTGTTATTGTGAAATACCCAACTACTAGTAAGAGATTGTATACCCAGATACACAATAAATAAAGGAAAGGATGGATTAAAGAACACAAAGCTAATCAGATCTGAATTTGTATATCAGGTAATCAACTCAATATTGGCACATTAATTTTCAAATCTATAGGAAATCTTTGAAGATGAACAATATGCCAAGCCATATAAAACCTTATTTGCATTTTTGTCATTCATATGCATATGTGTGTGGTGAGAGTGTAAATATATATGCCTATGTGAGCAGCTATGTGTATACAGGTGCCCATTCATACACATGTGAACCATCCCATATACAGTCACCAAACTCACACACTATTGTGGATGTCAAGAAGAACATGCTGACAGGAGCCTATATAGCTGTCTCCTGAGAGGCTCTGCTACAGCTTGACAAATACAGAGGCAGATGCTCCCAGCCAACCATTGAACTGAGCACAGGATCCTCAATGGAAGAGGTAAAGATAGGACTGAAGGAGCTGAAGGGGTTTTCAGCCCCATAGGAAGAACAACAATATTAACCAACCAGACATCCCAGACCTCCCAGGGACTACACCACCAACTAAAGAGCACACATGGAGGGACACACGGCTCAAGCCGCATATGTAGCAGAGGATGGCCTTGTAGGTCATCAATGGGAGGAGAGGCCCTTGGTCCTGTGAAGACTCAATGCTCCAGTGTAGGGGAACGCCAGGGTGGCAGGGGTGTAGATTAGAAGTTGATGGGTGGGTGGGTGAGCACCCTCATGGAAGCAGGGGTTGGAGGGATGGGATAGGGGATTTCCAAAGGAGAAATTGGGAAATGGGATAACATACGATATAAATAAAATATCCAGTAAAAGATAAAAAGAAACAATGTAAAGTCTCGAGTTGATATTATGTGCTCTTCGATTTTATGTCCTGCGGCATTGTCTTTCTCTAAAACCAGAGTACAACCATTTGAGCTAACAGCTTGTTCTTGTTTTTAGTTCCCATGTTATCAATGTACAGGCAGTAGCCACACCAGTTCAGATTTTATATTGCTTTTGGGTGTCTGAACTTGGGTCTTCATTCTCATGCAAAAAGATCTTCACCCACACAGCCATCACATCAACAGTCTACAACTCTTATTTGACAAATCATGTTTTATTATTTTTTTCTTTTATTTGAAAATAGGTTTTGTTGATATAATATATTCCAATTACAGCTTCCATCCACCTAACTACTCCAACATTTTCTCCACTACCACTCAGATCTAAAGACATTCCCCTGAAGAAACAAAAATTGGAGAATAATGCTAAAATGAAATAAAAGTCTTTTCAGGACACAGTAAATAAACAGAAGGAAAAGAGCTGAAAGAAGCATATACACAAGAGATATACACTTTAGAACAAATGGGAGAATCATAATATGTAAGGTTAAAAAGAACCAGCAATGGTGTTAAAGATTTCTCTTCTTCTTCCTCCTCCTCTTCCTCCTCCTCCTCATCCTCTCCCTCATCCTCTCCCTCCTCCTCTTCCTTCTCCTCCTCTTCCTCCTCCTCCTCTTCCTCCTTCTCCTCTTCCTCCTCCTCATCCTTCGTTTTTTTTTTTTTTCTGTCTGATGCTGGAAATAGTGTCTTCAATGTAAATTATATCAACAAATATATGTTGTTAGTGTTTCTGTGCATGTTGCCTCATTCTCTGTGTATTTATGTGGGTGTCATTTGTATTGACTTTGTGGTACATGTTTTCTTGGGGTCCTCCATCCTTCTAGCCTTTACACTCTTTCTGACTCTTTGTTTTCTGAGTTCTCTGAGCAGGGTTAAAATTTGCTACCAATTTCCCACTTTGGAGTGTGTGTTCCAAGATCTCCCACTCTCTGTATATTGTCTGAGTATGAGTGTAGGAGGAACAAAATGTCTCCTCTACCAGAGCCTCTGCATAAACTTAGATAAACAGCTAGTTGGGCCATGCAGCCAAAGAGGCAACTTCTTCATGAGGGCCAAACTCAAGCCTGCCTGGGAGCCTAGATATGGGTGACAAAGAAAATGGACATTCTTGAGAATTAATAAACAAGCTTGCTGCTGTGTTCTCACCTGCTCTGTGAGTCTGAACATTTGATTCTATGCCTTCTCACATAGTGCCCCCAAGGGGGACACAGAGCAGGACTGAGGCAACATGTATTAACCATGGCCATTCTAGGAGTTATGAAATAAAATATCAAAGTTGATTTGATTTGCATTTCTTCAATGATCAATGACTTTGAACATATCTTTAAATGTTTCTCAGCCACTTGAGTTTCCTGTGTTGAAAATTGTTCATATTGTATCTCATTTTTTTAAATTTGAGTAATTATTTTTCTTGAAATCCTGTTTTTTTAATTGTATGTGTTTTAGATATATTTCATCTCAGATGTATAGTTGGTAAAAATATTTTCCAGTTCTGTTGCCTGAAACTTTGTCTATTTATGGTGTCCTTAGCCAAGTAAAAGCTTTACAATTGTATCATGTTCTATTTATTCACAGTTGTCAATAATGCTGGTACCATTGGTTTCTGTCCAGAAAATTGCTTCTTATGTCAATGAGTTCAAGGTATTATCCAATTTCTCCTCTGTCAGGTTTAGTGTATCTGTATCTGGGCCTTATGCGAGGTCTTGATCCATTTACTCTTCTCTATATACACTATTCTTCTATATGTCATTGAGTTCCTTACAAATATCATCTGCTGAAGGAAAAGAAATTAACTTCAAAGAGAAAATTTTAAAAAAATATGTTGGTTCATTATTATTTAGTCAGGTTGAATCAGAGTCAGATGCAAGATGGTTTATCGTAAGCATAGTACAATTTAGAGAAAAGTTTTCAGGCAACAATCATTCCAATTCCAGCTACACAATAAAGCCAATTAAACTGTGACTACACAGAAACTCCCTTGAAAAGTATGTGTGACCTTAAGGATGGATTCTATAGCTTAAGGGCCCAGGATCTGGTGTGGTGTCTGACTGAGAACCATAGATGTCAGCAGGTTATAAAGTATATATGATATCTATTTTAAGAATGGGTTATATTACATGAGAGGTAAAGATAAAGGTCTAGGAAGGGAGAGTCTGGAATAAACATTCTAGGATTTGTGTGAGGTCTATAGATAGCGAATGTCACAAGGTCACTAACAATATTCACTCTCAGCCTTCTGGGCAGAAATCAGGTACTTCCTCTTTTAAGGAGACAATTGTTAGTGATTTACTTTCCTGTTTTTCCTAGAGATCCGTGGTTGAAATGACCCTTGTGTCTCTAACAATATTCACCCGTATAATTTGACCACCACCATTTTTAAACATACTGTTTTCTACACCATGGTGTATTTCTGTCTTCCTTTTAAAAATCAGATGTTCATATGTATATAGATATATGTCTCAGACTTTAGTTTAATTCAGTTCATCAATATGCCTATTTTTGTGCCAATACCTTGCTGTCTTTGTTGTTATAACCCTGTTGCATAATTTGACATTGAGGATTGTGGTACCTCCCAGAAGTTATCTTACTATTCAGGATTGTTTAAACTATCTGGTTTGTGTTTCCATATGAAACTGAAACTTATCCTTTCAAGTTCTGAGAATTGTATTGGGATTTTGATGAGGATTTCCTTGAATTTTCAGATTGCATTTGGCACGGTGGACATTTTTATTGTATTGCTCATACTGATCTATGAGCATTGGAGATCTTTTCATCTTCTGATATCTTCTTCAATTTCTTCCTTCAGTGTCTAAAGTTTATAACTTATAAACCTTTCACTTCCTTGGTTAGAGTTATTTCAAGATTGTGTGTGTGTGTGTGTGTGTGTGTGTGTGTGTGTGTGTGTTTATTGTGAAAGCTATTATTTCCCTGATTTTTTTTCCTCAGTCCACTTTTCATTGTATATAAGAAAGCTTAAGAATTGGTTCTTTGAGAAAATAAAAGATTCAAAAAAATCACAAAACTTTAGTCAAATTAATTAAACTGTGAAGACAGGTGAGCCAAATTAGAGATGAAAAGTGATATGAAATAATTGACAATGAGGAAATTCAGAGAATAATTAGGACAGACTTTAAAATGTGTAACAAGAAAAAATCATAGATACTAATATAACCACAAATTCTATGACCTGTAATTAGGGCCTTTAACATGGTAGGGCAATTACAGCAATGGTGACCATATCTGATATGATTGGGTCTCATTCCACAAGATGGAAACTATAGCAGATATTTTCTGGGTTACTAAAATCTTTTTTTCTCTTATGTACATACACACACACACACACACACACACACACACACACACACACCACATACAGTTACCTAATGGAGTGAGTTTACCAAAAAAAGTAAGTAACCAGACAAGATGTACTTAAATAAATAAAAAAAACCATTAATCTCAGTCTATACCTTGTTAATATTTTCTCCTAAATACCCTTACTACATATTCCTTTTATAAATGTCCTTAAATTTTTTAAAAATTTCATTAAGTTTCTATTTTGATAATATCATGTTTGCATGTTATAATACATTTAATAATTTTAATTCATAGAAATTCTCTTCCATATCATCTTTTGTGCTACATTTCTACATTCATGTCATTCTGTTTTGTTCTGTGATCACCTGAGTATAAGCAAGATACCTCCGTAACTATGAGTGAGGGAAATTCACTGGTGCTTGGTGGCCTTACAAAGTATGCACACACCTAAAAGCAAGGACGCTTTCTCCCGAATTCATGAGTAGTCAATAGTTCAATAGAAAGTAGAAATGTTCCATAATCATCCCCCCTCATTCACAACTAGGTGCTAACATGTTTGGAGCAGGACACTACAAGCTGCTGTAATGATCTAAATGATTTGTCGTTTGGCAAAGGCAGCCTTTCATGGTGATCTCCTTATCTTTCAATTCTAACATTTTTTTCCCACTTCTCTGATACTCCCAGAGTTTTAGTGGAGTTGATAAAAATGCCTAGATTAGGGCTAAGCATTCAACTGTCCTTCTTATCAACACCCAGAGTATCTATGTAATCACCATTAGGCACTTATTGTGTGAGAAGATGTAGGTTGTCCAGACAAGCCTGGAACTTATAGCTTAGTTGACAATTCTTGAACTTGTGATCCCTCAGCCTTGATATCCTTAATAGATACTGGCCTATGGTACCAGGCAAGGTCTTACTTATTCTTTCTGGTAATAATTCTACATCAAGGCAACTTTAATTTTCTCCAAACCTAGTGTAAACCAAGGTGTGTGTGTGTGTGTGTTTTATGTTCTGTGATACACGAATTAAGAAAACACATTCAAGGGACAATGAATCATCTTTCTTCCACATTAAACTGTTAATTCTCAGATTGAATTTCTCCCCTCAAAACAAAACACTGTTGTCAATGACTATTTAAAAACTCAAAGTCTAAACAAAATGTTCACAATACTTAAAGAATAAATGATGCACGCTGAATTATTCCATGTTTAACTTTAATGTTTATTTTGCAGAATATATTTTCTACATGTAATTTTCGCATTGTGAAGGAAGCAAACTTTCAAAGAATAAAGTTAAATAAATGCAACGATATGAATTAACAAGAAGCTCACAAGGACAAAATTTTAATATTTTTGATTATTCATCATTCATGTGATTGTGAAAGATTTCATCTCTATATAGAAAATGTCATATAGCAATTTCTTTATTTTTATAAAATGAGAGATGTCCATATAAATCTAGTAAAAACATACTAGTATTTACAAATATATCTTCACTATGTCTCATTGGCTTTGATTTCCCTGCTACAAGTGCCTGTGTCTACTGGCATATCCTGTGATGCCAAATAGAGGATCCTAGCAAACTAGTGAGCCTCACTCAGACTAGCTAGGAACAGGGCAGTGGCTCCTCATGCATGGAAATCCCCTTGGTACCTTTCTATAATTATAGTGGGATAATTGGTGATTCCTAGATTAGTCCAAAGGCTGTATAAAAAATTGTCGTTGCTATGTAATAAGTAGACGTACATTCTATGATGATCTCTCTAGAGTCTATTTCTCCTGTTGGTGAGTCCAGGCCCATCACCTTTTTCTGGGTCCCAGTTCTCAGACTATGACTCTGAAGTTATAGTGTACATAGATTGGTGCTTTGCTAATATCTTTTCATTAAAATGCTTTGAAATTCATGATATGTACTATACAATTTCAATCTATTTAATAAAATTGTACATTTACTTGAACAATAATTTGAATATGTTATTATTTGAATAATTTTAAAATAGAATATATTCTGATTACTGTTTCTATTCCATCCTCTCTTCCCAGTTACTTTTCACTTCCCCAGTATTCAAGATCCATAGTCTTTTTCTCGCGTTAGAAAAAAAATGCCCTATAGGTTGGTCCACAGTCTGATCTTATGGGGGCATTTTTTTTAAATCGAGGTTTCTTCCTCTCGGATTACTACAGTTGTTTTACTTATATCAACTCCAGTTGACATGAATGTAGCCAGCACATGTCATGAGTAACTTCTAGTACCATAAACACTAATCTATAGTGTTCACGAGCTAGTGTTAATGCTCTAGAAAAATTCTAGTGCAAATTCCCTATGTTCAACAAGTTATATGGATACTATCTTCAGCAATACATAATGTAAGACTGTGGGGAGCAATCAATAGTCTTGGCAATGATCTGGGTTGATTGGGGATTCTCATGGAATACCTTTAGTAATAATCCAAGTTACATTTAACCCATTCCTTGAACTAGAAGCTTCATTGGTGACAAGAGATTTACAGTTAGGGCCCAGTCTCCTACCTTACTCAACAATTTTACTTAGATCACATTCACATATGTGAATAAACATTAGGAAAACTTCTACTGTATTACATTTTTATATGATCTCCATATTTTCTTCCTTGAACCCTTCTTACCTCCCCTAACAGTTTGATATTCCTATTTTAGCCTATCCCCATTCATTCTTAAATACCTATTTTATTTCTTCTTCCTAGGAAGAAGAGAACATTACTGACTCCATGCTACTTATTGTTAACAAAACCTCTGTATTTATACAAACTATAGCTTGCTCATTAGTGAGTTAAGAGCTAAGACCCATCTACAGAGAAATAAAAACTGTATCTGTCTTTATGACTTTATCTCTCTTAATTTGATTTTCTTTCTAGATACATCTATTTATGTGCACATTTCAAGATTTCAATCCTTGAAAACAACAAGAAATATTCTATTGTGTAAACATACCACATTTTCTTTACTTATTCACTGATGGATGTCTAGGCAGTTTCCAATTTTTAGATATTATGAATAGACCAGCAATAAACATGGCTAAGAAAGTATTTTTGTGGTAGTAGAGAGAGTATATGCCCATGAAAGGTATAGCTATACTTTCTGGTAGACCAATCCCTACCTTCTTGAGAAACAGCCACAGTGATGTCCTTACTGACTAAATAAGTCCACACTCCCACCAGCAATGAAGGAGTGTTCCCTGTACTTTACATCCTTACCAGCATGATCTGTCATTTGTTTTATCAGCCTTGACCGTTTTGACTGGTAGAAGATGAACTCTCAAATTAGTTTTGATTTGCATTTCCCTGACTAATAAAGACATTGAACAGTTCTTTTGTTTCTCATCAGATGTCCTGGTATATCAAGTTCTGTCTTGAATGATGGAAATACTCCGTCTCTTTTGGAGCAAGCCTCTTTATCCAAAGAACTATCTCATTGCCAGAATGCTTGATTCTAAAATGGAGTCCCAGGCTAAGATACATTCCAAAACAAATGGGCAGATATTTGCACCAAAGAGGAAGAAAGAACAAGGCACAAACAAGAGTGAACATAACTTTACCCCTGTCCATTCTATAAGCACCTCATTTCTGGCAAGAATTTACATACATAAGCTAAGAAGAAAAAATCACCACGAGTAATTTTTGAAGGACAAGAGAAAACCTTAATTTTAAATATTAAAACTATATTGATTAGGGGTGGCATGTTAATTTAACCTGGATAGAAAAAAATTAAATATTCTACACGATTTACTAAATGTGGAGATCCCAGAGAACAAAAGATAAATCCTTGGAGAGATGGGGGAAGAAACTTCTCCTTTCATGTTCATTGAAGAATGTTTAATCATGTGCCACTAGTCTGTGGATACCTAAGCCCCATCTTCAAGCACTCAGTATTCAGTATCCTGATTTAATCATATTGTGTTCATTCTATAGCCTCATGGTGAAGTTCAATTGAGAGAACCTAGTGAAATTTTCACTATGCTACATACAGCACACTAGTTATGGAAAAATAAACAGTTCTAACCCCCCTTGCACTTTGCTAATATATCCCTGGTCTCATTATCTTAATAAAGAATATCATTTATTTATAAACATGTAATTTATTAATACCTTGTAGCATTCAGTGATGTGTTATTTCTTTTAGATTTATTTATTTATGTATATGAGTACACTATAGCTGTTTTCACACACATCAGGAGAGAGAACCAGATCCCATTACAGATGATTGTGAGCAACCATGTAGCTGCTGGGAATTGAAATCAGGACCTCTGGAAAAGCAAACAGTGCTCTTAAACACTGAGACATCTCTCCAGTCCCAAAATGTTTTTATTTGATAGAATAAATGTTTTTGTATTAAGCCTAATGCAAGAGTAATTAGGTATATCTTACATTGCTATGTCAGGTATTATTTTGAAAATACATATAAATTGTACTGTAATTTTACAGCAATATTAGAAATATTTAATTTTTTTACTAAAAAGCAATATATGAGACACTACCTATTATAATGTAAAAATATTTCCCAATAATCATTAAATAAAATTTTCACAGGAAAAAGTGCAATAGCTCAATTGTAAGTTTTACAAGAAAAATTTTTAACTCTAGATTCCATTACTGTTTTCTAGTAAACAACTTTTGCATTCATTAGTTCTAAGGAGAGTACCTTAAATCCTTCCCTAACATCTTCCTTAAGCAGCATCCCACCAGCATACTTATTAACACACGGCAAAATTGTTTTCTATTTCAGGAAAACTTGTATGTGTAAACAAACCCCCAAATAAAGAGAACATAAGATGAAACCTTACCCCACATTTCTTCTTTGAAGCCTCACACAGGTTTGGATGGAGCAGCAGTAGCATCTATGCACTGTGCCTCTTTTGATTCTTCTTGGCAAATGTAATATTTCAGTTATGAATTTTTTATTTCATTTTAATTTCTCACCTTCTCCTGAGTCCATGTCTATTTTAAAGCAAATAAGCAAAAATTTCAAAGAAAATAAACAAACATATCCAACCAAAGTTTGTGTTTCTCCCTCCAGTGGTATCTCATGCTTTTAAATATATTAAAAATTTGATGCATAAGTGGACACCTTTCTTGTTCCTTCCTTTACTCTTTTCTTTGGAATTCATGATAATTATTAAATGTTACATGTATAGGGTATTAGAGTAGATGATGGTACTATATATTCAACAAGAAGACAAGCACGATCAATTCATTGATGCAACAAGCACCTTTTAAAAAAATCCAACAACCCTCTATGACGAAAGTCCTGGAGATTAAGATATGAGAGAAATGTCTTAAAATGCCAAAGGAAATTTGTTGAGGAGTGAAACGAGGGCATGTTAGTAAATTGATTAAACATATGAAAAGCATTCATAGCTCAATATTTTTAGCTTATTTTAAATATTTTAGAATATGAAAAGGAAATGACCATACACTGAATCATTTTATGTTACTTCCATCAAGTTCTAATTTTGTTCTAGCTTGTGTTTTATCTCTAAGAGCTCACCTCTAGTGGGGTATTTTTATGCCTCCTCCACAGTGATAATTATTCCCCTCACAGAGTGTGGCTCTTTTATCAAGGATTTTACAGCAGACTCAGTGCAACAGTTCCTATATTAAAACTGTTAAGTGGAATTGCCAATACTGTCTTTATTGACAAAGGTTGCAAAGCTGCTGTTTTTCACTTCTCAAAATCTGTCACTGTAAAAAGTTATCACCTGCTCAGATATTTAAACCACGCACAAGTGCATTGTAATAATGTTACTACAACTGATATTCAAAAATACTGTTCTAGGAATCGTGTGCGCTCTATAGAAAAAATATGAATCCTGCATGTTATATAGAAAAAAATTAGAATTTTGCAAACATATGTCAAATTATAAAGTATTCCAAGATTACAAAGAGAAATCCAAATTAATGAATAAATGACCAATATTTGAAAGGAATACATATAATAAAGATTATGTAAAAAGATACCAAGTACATGAAATGTTGTTAAGGAGCTCTCTGTCTCTCTGTCTCTGTCTCCCCCTCTCTCTCTCTCTCTCACTCTCTCACGATATATATATATATATATATATATATATATATATATATATATATGTGTGTGTGTGTGTCTGTGTGTGTATACATATACATATATATGTATATACGTATAATACGTATATACATACACATGTATATATATGTATGTATATGTATATATATGAGAATCTGACACAGATGTTAAATTTTCAATGCTTTATGTAACTCTGATATTTATCATTGAGAAACATCAATGGGACAAATGTGCACTCCCTGCCTTCAGAGTCAGTGTGTGAAATTACATAATGTGACAGTGATTTGTTTAGCTGTTAGCAGTAGCTTGCTATTATAATAGCAAAAATGGTAGTGTTCAACCAGGCCTTTAACAAATAAATCTGTAAATAAAAATTGTAATGTCATATTTCAGAGTTCGTACACTTTTGACAACATGAGGAACAGGTTGTACATCAGGAACATTGTACAAACTTCTAACAATTAAAATAAATATCCATATTTTAACTAATGAAAATTGTGCTATATATTACAGAAAGATACACAAGGCATATAATATTTATCATATATGATCTCATATTATGCATGTTTTTATATTTGCAATGTTAAATCAATTTAGTAGAAAGAAAAAGAATAAAAATATTTAATTGAGAAATGTAAATAAATATGATCTATGTTAGGAAATGCTATCCATGATGACTATTGGGATACATGTTGCTATTTGGGTTTTTATAAACCTAAGCAAAACAAAGAACAACAAGAAAATATTCTACTAGATACAAAAATAGGATTAAAAATAAACACTGAATTTAATTTACAGAAAAAGGCATATATCAAGAATGTATAAATTAAGATATCATTGTTAGAAGACTGTTGTTCAGTTAAATAATTAATAAATATATATATATATAAGCATATATGTGTGTGTGTATAAAATGTCTTTACATGTAGAATACATGTACAATATTTACATGTAGAATTAAGTGATTATGCTGAAATTTTTGTAACCAAAAAAGGTAAATCTCAGGGAAAGTGTTAAACGCAGGACACACAAATGGAGAACTGAATCACATTACAAATATATACATATATGTATTAATATTTGGGCCATTGTCTAATCTCTATGTGGTCAATTCCAAGTTATTATTTATTAAATTGTGTGTTTTACCTTGGCTATTTTGAACCCAGAGTGTTGCCGAACTGGGCCATATTCTCTCTCTAGGCATGGAGGATTTTTTCCTGCCTCCTCTCCTTCAAGTCACAAGCCTAGGAATCCTAAGGTCCCACATCTGTTTGCCCTCCAGCCATTAGCAGCCAGCATCTTTATTTGCCAATCAAAACCAACTGGGAACAGGTCCCCAGAAGGTACCTGCAGCCATTCAGATACTCCTGTGAGCAGTTTTGGTGACTCAAATTAACATTTAAATACAAACAACACTAGGACAGACCCACTACAGAATGTCAGTATTTACATGTATAATTAAGTGATTGATTATACTGAAATTTTCATAATCAAAGAAGGTAAATCTAAGGAAAAGAGTTAAAACACAGGATATAAAAATGGAGAACTGAATCACATTACAATGCTTTTTACAGAATTCTGATTAAAGTGAATAAGAGAACTATTACAAAGGAAAACATTAAAGATACCTTATAAATCACTGCAATATATCCAATGTGTATGTATTGAAAGTTAGACCAGAAATGATGTTCATGCAGAAATAGTACATGTCCAGGAACTGAAAATGTAAAAATATCCTCTTGAATGTAGTCTCAAGAACCAGGCTTGGAACTAGTTAAGAGACACAACTTCTCTGTTAAGACAGTATGAACCAGCCACCTGCTATGGGTATTTCAAGCCTCTGTCACAATGTGTCTCTCAGCAGAAGAAATAGCAACCTTGCAGGAGGGAATCATTCCTTGTGATAAGCAATTCCGTCCTGTGAACATCTGTAATGAAAACCAATGCGGAAAGTTCAATGGGCTTTTTCTGTGAAATTGTTACTATTTCAAATGTTCTTATTTTCTACTTCTAGATATTGTTGAGCTTTTCTAAAAGGCAGAGTTATACAAAGACACAATTGAAGTTTAATAGAGCAGAAAAAGGTTGTATATTTTTAAGTCAGATCACCATGCCTAAAAACAGTTTAATGTCTTTAATTAACTTACTTTTATTTAATGACCCCTGATTAGTATCCTGCTATGCCCAATGTGCATACTTCTTGTAAGTTTTCAGCTCTATATTTTTAGAGAAATATGTGTTAATTAACTTAATAACTATTGAATTCACATAGAAGAGAAGAATTATTAATTGGAGTCATTTATTAAGGCAGACTGAATAAAGAAACATGAAATTAGAGTTAAGAAATTTGAATATAATGTAAACAAATCTGTAATCTTAAGTGTTTTATCTTGGTGTAGGTCATTAGTTATTCTAGGTTTCCTTGATGGGCATATAGGAATATGAAGATTCAGAACAGAATATGGGTTTATAAACTTTATCCAGAAGGAAATAACCACATACATTTTAAAAAGTTTCCTAGTCTTTTTGAATTTCAAATATAATATATAAAATTGTTATAAGAATTATAAAATTTCTGTCATAGAATTTGCAATAAGAGCTAGCATGCATTGCCTAATAAAATATTATATTTTTTTATAAAGTAATATGAGAGACTATCGGGGTTCTTAAGCTATAGTAGCATTCTTCAGAGTCTTTTCCTATGAGCATCTGTTCAGTGTGTACAAGTTTTATTAATAAGATAATAAAAAAAGAGTTTGAAAGCACTCAGTTTTGAAGTGATATTCTGAGTGCTGGTATAATAGAGAGGAAGACGTATGTCTGTGACACTCCCATATCAGTGAGACACTATAGAATTTAGTTATTATTTCTGTCCTTGTTAGCACATGACATCTTCCTGTGTAAACAAGTGTCCTTTCCATTCCTCCTTTTTTCCTTTTTTCCTTCCTTCCTTCCTTCCTTCCTTCCTTCCTTCCTTCCTTCCTTCCTTCCTTCTTCCCTTCCTTCCTTCTTTCTTGCTTCCTCCTTTCTTCCTGATTCCCTTCCTCCCTTTCTTCTTTATTTGGACTTCGTTTTTAATCTCTTCCTCTCTTCTTCTCACCCTCCAAGCTTTCTTCTTTCCTTTGTTTTCTTTTTGAGACAAGCAAGGTCTTTTGAAGCCAAAACTGACTTCAAACTGCTTACTGAAACAAGAATTGTCTTGAAATATTAATTCCACTATTTCAAAATCCCAAGCGCCGTAAATGTAGATGTGTACCACGACAATGTGGCTTTTAGAACCCATATTATTAAGCTTACAGGCTGTGTACAATGGAATCTGAAAAGGGCAATGATGTGGGAATTTTTGGTTTTGTTAGAGACTCTGTTGTGTTATGTGATGTTTTCCAGGAAACTGTTGTATGAGAGGATGCTTTCTGAAGCAGACACATGAGAAGATGTTTTACTGAGAACATACACGGGGGTTGTTTGTCTGAAAGCTGCCTGATGAAAGAGCATGTGATGTTTTGCTGGAGTGGACACTTGAGAGGACACATGATGTTTTGAAAGAGCATAAGTATAACTCAACAGATAGTAGACAATGCCTTTGAAATCTTTGCTTGTCTTTGTTAGGCTTTGCCTTGCTAGTCTTCTCTGACACTCTGGGATTGGTCACCTTGCTTTCTTCACTGATCTTTGCTTGACATGACTTCATAGAAAAAAATTGTTAGTATTCAGCCTGCTTCTTGCCATTTCAGTGTACTCATGCCAATTGGCAGAGTTTTGCAGCTTCTTGTAGACTGAGCTGTTGCTGCTGATTCCTGTTGGTGTTTTGCTAGTGGACTGGACTAATAACAACAAAGATTGAAATGGCCCTAAAGAACTATTTCTAAGTAGGTCCAAAACACCCGTTTTTTATTAACCTTTCTTTTCCATTACAGCTGGTGGGCGTTGGGCTAGAAGGAAGATTGAAGTGTTTAAGAGTCTTTATTAAAGTATGTTTTGAAAAATCTAAGCCTGCAGGGCAACACAGCAGGAAAATTCAAAAGGCATAGGGAAGAGTGGAGGCTGGAGAAATTCCATCTTCCTTTTTTTTTAAATTGTATTTTGTGTGTATGAATGTTTTGTCTGCGTATGTGAATGATTGCCACCTGTATGCTTGATACACACAGCGATCAGAAAAGAACATTATATCCCCTGGAACTTGTGTTATAAGAGGTTATGAGGCAACATTTGGATGTTGGAAAGTGAACCTGGAAACTATTTAAAAGCAAACAAGTAATCTCAACAGCTAATACATATCTCTAGCCATCTGGGATCATAGTTTAGGTCATCCTTGTCTCTTACCAGTGTAGAAAGAGGATGGGAAAATCTACAAAATGAACAAATGCAATGAATATCAACTCAGAACTTATACATAACTAGTATCCACAGGCATAACTTTGTATTCCTACAACACAGTTACTTTCCTGTTTAGAGCAATAGAATTTAAGAATAAGATAGACTTGATCTATCATATAGTACACTATTTGTTATATTTCTTAGATCAAAAATGCCAACACAAAATAACTTGTCAAATATATGGACATAAGACACAGAATTTACCTTTTTTTTTAAATGGTTAGGAGAAATTTGGTTCAAGGTTTAAAAGGAACATGGATTTGGAGCAAAATATGTCTATCCTCTTATATCTTTCCCAAGTTTAAGAGTTTGAACACAGCTGATTCATTGAAAGTCAACTTTCAAAATTTCAAATCTATAAAATATTCTATCTTCCTTCTAGTCTGTTTTGTTGCCTTAAATTCTTTGATATGTTGAAAACTAAAAAAAATAGTAACTCTTTAAATTAGCTTATCCTACAGAATTACCATTGTTTAAATAGAGAAGTACACACTTTTCTTACAAAATTTAAAATAAATGAAATATTTAAAAAATATTTAATTTTTATTTGAGGTTTACATGACAGGCTATATATGTATATGCAGTGTGTATGTAGCAACTGTTGAAGTCAGAAAACCATGTCAATTACCCTGAAATGGGAGGTATTGACAACTGTTAGCTCCTCGTGTTTGCTAGTGACTCTACTCTGTTTCTCAGTAAAAGTTATAAGCACTATAACATAAGCAAACTTAACTATCTTTCCAGCCCAGTTAATTACAATCTTTACATTTATTATATATTTCATAGTCGGGTATTTGCAAAACATTTTCTGTTTAATTCTTTCAAATATTTTTTTATTCATCCACATTTAGTAAAAGTGCACACTTATAATGCATATCATCGAGCTTAATACATAATTTCTCTATAAAGCCGTTTTAATCACTAACATTCTACTGAGCTGTCTTGCAAAGTAATAGACCTAAATCCATGTGAAATATATATTAAACATTGATTTAAACAGCTTTGATTATTTCAGCTTACAGAATAAATTTAGAATTTTTTTCTCACAGTTCTTTTGTTGAGAACTTTGTGTCTAACCTTGTAAGTTCTATTATTAATATATGATGAAAATTATTATGTGAATGGGCATTTGGGGACAGATATAGCCACAGAACGAGAGAAATCCAAGCAATAGCCCGAGGCTGTTGCAAAATCAAATTTACTCTTGTTGATGTTTTAAGACCACATTGATGTTGACCTTGAGTTGAAAGAAAAACTGGTCTCAAAGAAACAAAATCAAGGCTAGATGTAGCCCAGCTGACAGCAACTTTAAAGTCCACACAGTTAACCTTTTCCTGTTAAAATCCTACATGTTCCACTTCGGCCAAGTTTGTCTGTGAATTGTGCGTTGCCAACCAAACCCATTTCAAACTTTTCTGGTTCTGTGTAACCTATGTGAATTATCTCCTTTGTTGTTACCATTTTATCAAGCTAAGCCAACAGTTTCTGCATTTATTTAAGCCTTACAGGCATTTTTTTTAAGAGCTGTGGATCCAGACCAGGGCCTTGGACACAGTAAGCGGGCACGCTGCTGCTGATCAACAGTCATCACTTCATAGACTAATTACACATGGAAGGCCCATCTATACAATATGTTTTTATTTTCTTACATATTTTTTATTTCCAGAAATATTAACTTGGTAATGAGTTTTTTTATTATTCAAAACAAATATACATAAAGGGTTAACAAGTGAAATAATACAGAAAAAAGAACATACAAATTGAATTCCTCAGAATGAATATTCTTCTATTTCTTCCCTATTCCTGAAATAGTAACAGAAGAATGGAAGTACTTATACACACAAATATACAGACAATATAGAGAAGGGAAAGGGTTTCAAAATGCTGTAATTCTCCATACACTGGTATATCCTCAATGACCTTTAGAACTAGGTGAAGCAAATTATGGATAAATAAACCAACATAAATAGGGGCAATTAAAGATCACTACAAAATATTTCACTAAGGGGGAAATAACAATTCAATGTGGACAGACATCCAACTTTTTTAAAAGAGGACCAAGTATAAACCAAGAGATCTTGGCTTTACCAAATTGTCCCCATTTTATACTCTATGAAGAAATTAACACATTTATAGTTAGTCATCTCTCATCAGAAACATATTCAAAATTTTCTGTTGTCTAACTTATCACTAATCTATTTTTGAGATTCTTATTATATAATGGCTAAATAACATGCTGTATGACACTTAGTGACAGATTTTCTTTCCAGAAACTACAAATACGTTTTTTTGATAGGAATTTATCCTGATAATTTGTTTAGAGCGAGCCTGCCATGCTTCTGCTCTGAGATTTCTTCTCTCTTTGTAGTTACTAAATATTGCATAAAAGGACACTGGAAGTTTACTAATCTAGTTTTCTTCAAAACTGTTTGATGTTTGGATGTAGAATAAGAATATCAAAGAACCGCTTTTATTGTTTTCTGTCATTTCTAATTTTTTCTGTAAATAAAATCACTGGTCAAAATAAAATATATCCTCTCTCCATTGCTTTAAGTTCAAACTAGCTTGGACTTGATACATGGCACACACACTGAAATATGCAAATCCTTTATACTATTTCTCTGCTGAAATGATTCTCTATCCAAATGGTCTAGAATATACTTTATTATACACTGTAATACACTATGATGTTATTATGATTTAATTTCTATAAAAATATGAAGGAAATGTAACAAAACTAGATGTTTAACACATGACTATACAATTATTTTATATATATATATATATATATATATATATATATATATATATATATGAATATTATTAAGGTCTATAAATTTAAACAAGAAAATTTTAACAAAATGGTTGGACTTAGAATATATAATGTTAATAAAGGTCATCAAAACTCAGAAATTACATAGTATGCTTTTTTACATACTTAGGTCTTAGCCTGTAATCATCTAGTCTTGTGGATATTTGTAAACAATTGTAAGCACAGATACAGTGTAGAAAGGAGACTGAGAAAGTTTAGATGACAAGAAGAATGGAAATTAGCCAAAAGAGCATTGCATTCTGAAAGAGGATCAAAAGGTAGCTAGGATTTCGTTTATTTTTTTCTTTTCTATCACAGATTTTTTAAAATTTATTTTTGTGGAGGATATGCACATCAAACCTTTTCATAAATTTATAGTAAAACCCTATTGTCAAAGACAACTCTTACACATATCTAATTAAGAGAGAAGTTGAGATGATGTATTACTAGAGTCTTCACCATTACTAAGTAATTGTCATGGTACTGGAAGGTACTTTACATGCTGCCAAAGGATGAATGTTATCACTAACTGGGTTAAAATTTCTGTGATCTACACTGGTGATCTGCTTACATGGTATGCTAGTGCAATATTTACACAAATGTGGCTGTAACCAACCAATCTCTCACTAAATTTAAGGCCAACTCCAGTTAGATGGAACACATATGTACTTAAATGTCCAAAAGCAAATTACCTGTATGATATGGACTTATGTTGAAACCAAATACTATTGTTCTGCTATGGAAGAATACTAGTCAAATCACCTCTAATAAAATCATACTACATCCCAAATTAGTCTCTCTCCCTCTGCCAGTGTTAGATAAGCTTCCTCTTGTAGCAGATATGAATTAATACATAGATCTACAACTAGAAGTCTTGTAAGAGTGAGAGACCTTGGAACACTCAGCCCTAAATGGAATGTCTTCATCAAATCACTCTTCTCAGGGATCAGGGAACTCTGCAAACAAAGAAGCAGAGAGAGTATAGGAGCCAATGGGTTTGGAAAACAGAAAAGAAACAAGGCATTACAAACAGGACTCACACAGATATGAACTCAGGGAGACTGTGGCAGTATTTCCAGGGCTGGTGAGGTTTCATCACTGAGAGAAGGAAGTATAAATGATTGTCTATTTGTAACCAAAGAGCAATCTCTAGTTAACAACTGCTTCTAAAAGAAAACTCAGTTTTCTCCAGGGCAGTCTCAATTGGTATATAAGCTGCACTTCATGGTAGGATACAGGCTCAGCAATACATGGCTAACATACTGTTATCTCAGTAGTTTCTTTGTAGAGGCTTGTGTCATATTACTTTGTTTTAATATTGATACTTTTCTTTGGTCTTTTGTATATTTGTATGTATATTCAGTCTTTTATTTTCTGATTTTGTATTTTAATTGTGTGTATGTTTGTGTGTGTGTGTATGTGTGTGTGTATGTTTCTTCTACTATGGTGATGTTGTATTTATTTTTTTCTAAATTCTGGTTTGTTTATTTTATATTTGACTCTTTTTTCTTGTTGGTTTGTTTGCTCTGATTTTTTAAAGCAGGAGAGAGAAGATCCGATATTGGTGAGTTTTGGAAAATGTAGAAGAAAAACGTGATAGGGATTGTATAAATTTTCAATTAAAAATGTTAATTGATAATGAAAGTAGAAAACTTTAACTGAAGCCCCATATCTTTATGGTGGCCATTCTAATTGTACAGAAGTTCACTGAGATGTGTCAAATTTGGGACTAAGCAAGTTTGGGTTTGAAAGGTGACTTGGTTAAATTTGTCTAACTGTGTGTTGTTTTTACTTGTGATCCCATTACAATAAAGTAACACATATAAAAATAGATTTTTAAAATATTTCTTCAAAGGAAGTAGTATAATCAGTGCCTTAAACACAGGATACAACGAGAAAAGTAATCTAAGAATGAGGTTATTACTATTCTAAACTATATCACAAAAAGGGATCTTTCTGGGAAAGAACATCCTAAGATTCAAAGAGTCCATCAGATGACAAACCATATCCATTTCTTTTCTATCAACATACATAGGTTGCCTGATTAAGAAAAATATTAGGCACTGTGGGTCAGATTTTTACTTTTGCATTTTAAATGAACTGTATCTCAGAAAGTAGTGTCAGCACTGTGGCAAATGTGATTGACAGCATAGCTTACAAAAAGGCACTTGTGATAGTACTGTAGACACTACACTATATTGTTTTACATTATGAAATATGCAACTATTTTTCTCTGCCAATTACTAGTATGTAACTCATAGACTGATTTTTTTTTCTGTCAATTGTCTTGGCAACTTTCATTATTTGGAGAGAATCAATGTTTTTTAATGATGAATGAACATTAACCTTCCCTAATGAATCTATTTGAAACGTATAACATGTAATTTGTACAATAGGGCATGAAATATATTGTTGCTTATGTTACTAATTGACAGGAAGTCTGTTATATAAAACAATAAGTTGTTATCTTAAAAAATAGAATTCCTTTCTCAGTCTATCCTTTCTAATTCTGTCTTCTCCAATTCATTTTGTTTTTCTCTTAGACTGTACAGTACTAATTGTAGAATACATTTAGAACTTGTATAATGATATTTTTTGAATAGAAAAGTAAAAGACAATTCAAAACTTCTCCCAGAGGCCCACTGGCTTCCCCCAATTGCTTCTGTAATTCTGTGCCTCTTTATTTTGTGCTGATTTTCTCTTTCCAGTGATCTCCTTTTGGTTACCGAGCAACAGGCTTTATGGATCACTGATTCTGCTGATATGTTTTTCTTGCCAAGGTCATTAATAAGACCCTTACATCCTTCTCTCCAATTTTTGCATAGATATTTCACATATTTTATAAATAATGCCCCTATGAACTGTGTGTTTCTTGGAATTTTTAAATGCAAGCACTAGTTAATTACAATTGGCTAATTTTTAAAAATATTGTTTCCTATATCACTGATCATCTTAACTACATTATTTTTTGGGGGGGGGGGTCGAGTCAGGATTTCTCTGTGTAGCCCTGGCTGTCCTGGAACTCACTCTGTAGAACAGGCTGGCCTCAAACTCAGAAATCCACCTGCCTCTGCTTCCCAAGTGCTGGGATTAAAGGCGTGCGCCACCACCGCCCAGCATAATTACATCTTTACTAAAAGTAATAATAAATAATAATGGCATTTACTTTTGTTTCTGTTAATTGCAAATAAGAATCCAAAGGAGAGGGGCTGTTCTTTTACTTCTGTGCCCTTGTCTGGGAATGGATATGGAAAGGATAGTGTGAAACTGGAGCTAGTAGCTCAGATGAGTGAGTGTTGTGGCTTGTGTGGACATAACCCTTGTCTTTGTGCTATGTTAATCAATCCTAAGAAAGCTGTGTCTGAGGGATCCTGTGTTCTCTTTGCCAACACTGTCTGATTTTCTCTCTGCCTCCTTTGTCATTTTCTATATTTGACTAGTATATATTAAACTGTACTTGTTAAATTCCTTGACATAAGTTTTCAGCTTATGCAAGCCTCTCATGCAAACTATTATTTTTGTCTCCTTGCTTCATCCCTGGTCCTGTCACACACACTACCTCACCATTCACGAATCCTGGTGGTTTGGGTCACTCTAAGAGGAATACATAAAACTTATATATATATATATATATATATATATATATATATATATATATATATTGAGTAAAATGGTATGCTAGATGGATTTTAATATGTACAAATGATAGTAATAAAATCAGTAGATACTGGCATATCAACAACACACTTGTATACCAATAGATTAAAACAGAAGTCTGAAACATGGCTACTCATAGCTACAACCATTTACTATTTGGGGAAAAAAAAGTAAAAAGATATGCATAAGAAGAAATAAGACAGCATCTTCAAGGAATGGGGGCGGAAAAACTTGGTATATACATATAAATTACTGAAATTAGACCCATCTATTTCACCCTGGATGAAATTGGATTCATGTGGATCAAAATTCTCAATTTGAAATCTAAAATAGTGTCAGAATAAAGCAGGGGTGGGATTCTTTAAAAAATTTCTTAAATGTACTATCTCCTATCTTCTTATACCTTAAGATTTTCTCTTTTAGTGTTAATAAATAAAACATAAATTTAGATATACGCTGACTAAACCTTTTGAAATTAATATTACATGAAGAAAAATATTTCTCTGTAAGAATGAATGATACCACACAAAACATCTGGGCCTTAATGGTTAATGATTTAATAGAATTTATACTTCGATGTTAATTTTGATTTCAACCTTATCAGTGTAATCCAATAAGTTCTATATCCTTAATCTATGACAACCATTGTATGTGAATACGCAAGTTAGTTTTCAAGACCCAAAGTTCTCTGTCCCTCTTCCATCACTAATCATTTTATCTATTATTATGCTATGTTTCCCATTAATTTTTTTCTCTTAAGGTATTTATTATGATGAAGAGCATCAGAAGGACATAAAATGGATTGGAAAGAAAATAGGAGAGGATAAGGTGAGTATGTTTAACTAAATAAAAAAAAAGTCATTACCAAAAATATTAATTTTCCCCTTAAGTTTGAACAATTTCCCACCCCAATGGTGTCTCCGTTTGAGAATGTTGTAAAAATATTTGTTTCAGTTTGTATGGTCCTTGATATGTCTATCATAGAGCTTCCTGATTTGTTGAATTGTGAAGTATCCTGCATTTAAGCTTTATTTATTTATTTCTTCAATTGTTTATCTATTTATTTTTATATATAAACGTTTTCTTATTTTTGTTATGCTTTGCATACCTTACATGGTGATCACATTTTCCCCTACATTTACTCTTCCTGATCCCCTCTCACACCTCTGATCTGGCTTAGATCAACCCTCCTCGACTTCCTTTCACAAAATGAGAGCAGGCCTCCAATAGAGGAGCTGACTTCTCCCACTGACAATTCACCCCAATTCCTCCCAGTGCCTTCCCCCCCTACACCACCATTGTTGCCAGCTGTTCCGACTAACATCACATTTCATTACTGATGATTGCAAGCCACCATGTGGTTGCTGGGAATTGAACTCGGAACCTCTGGAAGAGCAATCAGTGCTCTTAACTGCTGAGCCATCTTTCCAGCTCAACATCACATTTCATAATCCCTTTGAGGCCCTTACCCACAGAAAAATTACAAAATGTTCCTCTTTTAAATCTATCCTTCTCTCTTTGCCTTGTAGGGCCCTCCTCTAGGTTCAATCCTGTATGGTCCGATACTATCACTGTGACCTAGACAATATGTCATCCTTCGGTGCCATAACATCATCAGTCCCTGTGTCAACTCCTCCTACCAAGATTTTCCCACCGCCCTATTGATTACCCCATGGGTCTACCTGTATGAGTCTGAAGAAAACACCTAGCAGCTAAGAGGAGACAGGAGAAAGGAAGGAATATCTTCATCCTGCTGTTTATCTGATACAATCTGGCTGTCTCAGCAGGAGCAATAGTTGCCACTAGGGCAACCCTGGCAGAGACACAACACCTGACTTCCAGGACAAGTTTCACCAGGACATGGCCTCTACCTCACACAATATCAAGTTACTCTAGCAACAGATAACTCCTTGAGGGGGATCGCCTTACATAAGAGGAAGGAGAGCTCTAGACCTGACAGCTGAGAAGAGAAGGACTTGTGTTGTAATAGGGGAGGAATGATGATTTCAGGTAATGAATTTGGGCTAGTAGAACAAAACATACAGGTACTTAAGGATCTCTTATGAAATTTCTGAGCCTCTATCCTGAGTACCTCCAACCCCTTGGAAGTTCTCAATCCCTTTGAAGTTTGACTTCTTCTCCTCCATTGCCATTCATTGTCCATTTGGACCTTCCTCTTCCTGCCCACCCCCGCACTGTTTCATCCCATTTTTAAAACAGCAAGTAAGCAATATTGCCAAATCACTACCAACTAGGTGTTGGTTCAATATGATACTTCCCTTTTATAAAACAAAATGGGGAGACATTGGGCTGGGGAGCCATGGAGCTTTAGGGAACAGACCTAGAGCAAGAATACTGTCGAGGCATGTCCAAACCCCAGAAATCCTGTCCTGAGATCAACAGGATTGGGATCATTCCCTTTCCTCTCCTGTGCCTTCATATCCTGGCACACCTAGCCCTGTGCCCCTAACTTTGCCCCACAGGAACAGGTCATGAAGCAGCCAGACAGCACTTGGAATTCTTCCTTATGCTAATAAGGTATCCCGGTGCCCTGGTCCTGGTGAGTGTACACTCACCCTGAAAGCCTTTACATATCCCCAAACATTTAAATAGCCCTTGTTTCCCCCATAATTAAGCTGGCTCAGGGAAGCTGGTCTTGGAGAGTCTGTTCTGCTGTACATACCACCACCCGAAGTCTCTTAGCTCCCTAAAATCCTTACTCACTTCTCAGGATCCACTGGCTGCAACTGTGAGCTATCTAGCTCCTATCTTGGGGAAGCACGGCCTGAAGAGTACAATTGTTTCGGTCAGATTTTTCCCCATAGTAGTGAGAAATGTCAAGTATAATGAAACTAAAATGGGTTCAAAGTGTAAAATTCTTGTTTTGCTTTTACATTTTTGGGGTTTTACTTTAACTCATTCAATCAGTTCTGAATATGATTTCGTATAATGTTAACTATGTAAAATACTGAAATATTAAAATGATAGTTTTTAAAAAGATAAAAACTTCTGCAATGAAAAAAGGAGCTAGTGACAAAAATAAGAACATTCTTGGATTTCACTGCATATGTTATTTTTAGGGAAGTATTGCATCAATAAACTAAGAAATTAGATGAATATGTTTGCTAATACAATGCATACTAACTCTATACATGAAAACCATTACTCATATGAAGATATACAGAAAGCTACACAAAATCACCTCTGTTGATTTGTCTATGACTTGTAAATATTTCACCATATGGTTTGATTTTTGTGGCAGAGATTTGAAGGTTCAAATGAAGAATAATCACAGCTCCACTACACATCTGCTCTACAGATGTACATGAACACTTTTGAACTTCTTTTTTTTTTATCTAGGGACACACCATGAAGCACTGTTATGAGATTCATTTAAGAAAAATAGTATATACAATTTCTTTAGTTATGGAATGGAAAATCAGTAATTATTTGCTTGAAGTAACTTATTTTTGCATCATGGAGACCTTGAAATACATACTCACAGGCATATTCACAGGTTTATGTGATTAATTTTCTATGACGCCATTCAATGCTGAAAACAAATTAAACTCCTTTAATTCATCATACAGCAAATATCATCGGAAAGGTATTTATTGATGGTGATTTTGAGTCATAGATTTGTACACATAAAGTTTTACAAATATTCTACCAATTGCTTCATTATAATACCACACAGAATGTATGAACTGAAGAAAATTTATTTCATTGAAAATGATATTATACCAGAATTGAGTAACATTAGAAATCACAATACTTTCTTCAGAAATGCTCTCTTAAGAATTTCATTTTTCACCGGGCAGTGGTGGTGCATGCCTTTAATCCCAGCACTTGGGAGACAGAGGCAGACGGGTTTCTGAGTTCAAGGCCAGCCTGGTCTACAGAGTGAGTTCCAGTTCCAGGACAGCCAGGGCTATACAGAGAAACCCTGTCTTGAAAAACCAAATATATATATATTATTTTCCTTCTTAAAAATCTTACTAGGTTAGCTGTTAGTGTCCCAATAAATAGCTACAGAAATATAACAACCAAAAGAGGAATAGTGTTTTAATTTATATCCCATCTGTTCTGGATCACATTGTGTTTGTGTTAACTGAAACAAACAGTACCTGACTGAAATGAGCATGTTGGATTTTTGCCCAAAATAATTAATGAAGCTTCAGTTGATTCACTAATTTTACTCAATAAATCACCAGGAGGGTTCAAACATTTTACACAGTGCTATAGTTTCTCCATTAACTAAAATTATTTTAAATAAAAAGGTATTTATACAACTGATTGCTAGGTCCAGAAATTTTAGAATTGTATATCAATAAATATCTGAGATATGTGTTATATTGTTTTGAAAACACACCTCTTCAACATTCTTTGGAGGTAATTCATTTTGTCCTGGCTTTTGGAGAATGAGATTTTAATGATGGAAATAGCGGAGGAATTGTATTTGCTAGATGTATGTACCAAATGTGATGAATTATAATTTGAAGCATCTGATGTAAATAAAAAGCATGACTAATCTAAGGTAAAGATTTCTTGTCTGACTACACACACACACACACACACACACACACACACACAAACACACACACACACATCCACAAGACTAAACAGGCATGCAACATAATTTAAACTAATTTTACATGTTATATAATTACTTAAATAGGCATAATATTTTTAATCCATTTAGAAAATATTGCATAATGACATAAACAACTAGTTATTTTGTTCTTTGGAATTTTTTGTTTATTTTTAACGCAGAATGCATTTACAAAAAATGACTTATAAACTTAAGTGTAGTTCAATATGCCAAGAAATAGAACTTCAGAAATCTTAAGCTTCTTTTTTTTGAAAAATATTCAAGAGTAACATAGTATCCAAGCTTATATTCGTCTTTCCCTTATCAATTTATTTTCTTTTTATACTGAACTCAGTCATATTGAGAAACAAACTGATTTGAACTATGACCCACTCTTTCTTTCCTGTATTCTGAAAGCATGATAGAAATAAAAAGAGGAATATGGAGTGTCATGTCCTGGCTCTATTATTTGCAGTTATACTGAGAAAATCGGCTAACTCTATGTTCTCCCCATTCCTTAGAATCAAAAGGACATTATAAAGTCCAAATGTCTTGTCTCACAGCTAAAGCAAATTCAACTTATACAGTTCAAGCCAGTTGTCTCAAACTTTAAAGGGCAAGTGATTACAGTGTTTTTCAAACTAACTAATATCTGCAAATTATTATATAGCTAAACCTATGTAAAGTAATTTGTTTCCTACATACACAAATGCAATTCATACCTTGATATGCACTATCACTTTGTCTTTACATTGATGCATAGAAATGGGATTAAAGATAAGGAAAATGAACTTTATGTGTGTGTGTGTGTGATTTTATATATAATGATAACTTTATGCCTGTGTAGCTGGCCTTAACTAAAACCAGAGAGTGATTGTTTAAAACATGAGAAATGCTACTGCAGCTGCAACAGTGAACACATCCTTCCTGGATGGCCTTTATTGCAGCTTGCAGAATGCAAGGATGGTTAAGACCATTGATATCTTCCCTCCCCATCCCCTGCATAGTACCTTGTAATTATGAAAGCAAGCTCACAGAGAGAAGGTGCACATAGGGAGAGGGAGGAGGCAGATCATTCTTATTTTAGTATTTGTCTATCTATATCCGTTGATCAATATGCATATGCAGCAATATGTCACACTATTTAGTCATGGAAGGCAAGCAAGAGTAACAGCAGTAGACTGTGTTAATTTTAGTGTTTCTTTGGACTTTCTCTACTATAATTAATAGTGAGTTATTCTATGCCTTGAATAGATACTTTTATTTAATTGCATATAGTCTTTAAAGATCAGCACTGTTCACTTGAACAAAGTATATCTGTTTTAACTATCTTTACTAACTTAATAATATTCCATAATTCAATGCTCTACTCATATTTTTTACATAAATCATTGACCTTTATAATCTCATCAAGTTCTATATAGTCTTTAAAGCCTTTTACTCCTTAATTCTAAATTATTTTATTACTGAGCTTTGCACCTAAGGATCTTGTATGACTTATAACGTTCTGTATTTTGATTTGTATTTTGATTTCAACATTTTGATTTGGTTTTATCAGCAGTTTTGTCCTTCGTTGAATTTCATTTCATATCTTAAATCAATTTCCTAATTTCATTTATCTCTTTGTTTTTGATCTCTTGGGAAAATAGTTGCCTTGCTAAAGTTATTTAGAAATAGTTACAATCGTTCTTTTAGGTTATTTCATGATGTTCTTCCAGTTTATTTTCATTTAAGAGTCATAACTATAGAATTTGTAATTCTTTGGAGTAGCCACATTACCATTACTTTTGGTTACAGTTTCTGTACCAGGAGTTATACAACTCTATTTTGTTTATTGGTGGAGTATTTCCATCTTTCTTTTATGTTCAATTTGCCTTTATTCCTTAGAAGAAGAGGTTTATAATGTTCATAAGAGCTAATAATTCATAATAGATTTGAAGTGTGCTATCCTCCATAAGTCTGGTTTGGAAGGCTACAATCTTATGTGTATTTCTTCTGATGCAGCTGCTGTTTGGTACGTAAGGATTCCTAGAAAAATTGCTTTGTGCAAATTTCCTCCTTCCCAATCAATTGTGGCTAGATCTCATGACTTTGTAAGAAAGTTAGATGATACATGGTTATCATCTAGCTGAGTTCTTCCGGGTCGCAAAGGGATGGCAAGTGTCCAGAACAAGATTGTGGAACCCATGAGGCATCTATAGGGATGTGAGCTGGCCAGACTTCAGAGGATATGAGGACTTTGCTCCTTAACTGAATCTGTTGGACCTTTAGATGACAGTCAACTCCCTGGCAGTAGTCAGAAGGTCAGAGATATATCTATTGATTCATCTGACTAAGCAAAATGAAAGGGTTTCTAATGGAAGTGCTGGTTTCATTTTGCCAATATCATATGGAAATACCTAATAGAGCTTGTTGATTTAAGTTCTTCCATCTTAAAGAAGAATTCTGAGGAAGCACAGATAAAATTATGCCTGGTAGGTTTTTTTATGAAGTTGTAGGCATAATCTCTTTTCTTTAAAACTCAAATAGGAAAGAATTTGAAAATGAAATACATAGCATTATCATAGACATAGTCTAAAGATTACATTTGGCCAAGTATGACTATAAATTACTTTAGTTACATCGCAAAAAGTTTTAATTTTAAGCCACATAAGTTCATTCGTATAGAAAACTAGTATTTAGAAGACATGTATTACAATTCATCTCATCTAAATAGTGGCTGTCATTCTTTAAAATTTCTTTTCTCAGAGAAGTTGTAGAGGAAGCTAAAATGAGGAAAGGCTCACTTCAGGTACATGCATCTATATGATTTTATTTAATGGATTTAATTACAAATGGATTTATTGGAAACTTTATATTATTTCTAGGTTTCAGAAACAGGACAATGTTACATTGGATCTTAATTTTCAATAAACAATTAAAAAGGCTAAAAAGTTACCTACTTGATAACTTAAAATTGCTTCATATGGTAAAGGAAAAATGAATGAAACAGAAGACTGTAACATCACTTACAACAATTTCTGGGAAGCAGAACTAGAGTAGAATCAAGAAACCTGTCGCCCTGACTTAGATTAATTATACAATTTCATGGATCAGTGATTTTCAAGGATCCTCATTCCTTCATTTGGAATGTGGGTGTTTCTTGTGGTTATATAATAGCGTTGCTTCCATGTTATGCTAATGGGAGGGACAAATTACTTTTCTATTTAGATTACTTTTGTTTATACTGATGGGGACTGTTCTTAAACACAGTTTAAAACTACAGATTGTGACCTAGCTAATAAAACTCTGCATGTAACCCTAAGTCTGAAGTTCTAAAATGTCTGGGTGTTTGGAGAATCAGTGGAAAGAAGAAGATTCTTTAACACATACAAGATATGTATGAACTCTGAACTGTGTCTAAATGCATTAGAAGTAAAAAAGCAATTTTTCATCACTTATTTTCTACTCATTGTGAGGATGCTGCTGCTTCAGCTTGAATTGAGACCCATCTATGCTACTTTGTCACATCAAATACTACAGTACTGAGTCTGTGTAACTTTCAAAGATTGATCATAAAATGCCTGCAGTTTTCTTTTTTATTTGGTATAAAGCCCAGCTCTGCTTCCTCCCAAATTTGCAGAGGCAGTTATGCTGGAGAAGTTGTTTATCTCCGTGGACATCAGACCCTAGTGAATCAATCCTTTCATCCAGTTCGTCAATGTGGCTGGGCACAACGAAATAACAATACACAATAATGGAAAAGTTTTATTGGAATTATATCCTTCAGCATTAACTCTGCTTCTCTGGAGTCACTCCTGTCATCTCCACCTCCCTGGAACCAATGGCTGTAATAAGGAGACACACAGCCCCGAGTTTTCTTTTGATTAGCCTTATTATCTGCATTTACCTTCAAGAAGCTTCTCTATTTTGAAAGCATTGCTCAAGCTCATTAGTTTAAAATATTTTCACTCTTTGTTTAGTTAAGCTTTGTATCATAAAGTGATAGAGATACATCTGTTATCATTTCAGAAGCAATCTCTGATGAAATATCTTTGTTTTAGCCTTAAACTATCTATGCAAACTTATCTAAAATCTTCAAGTAATAAAGTAAATATTATATGATCATGCTTATGAATAATTATAGAAGAGTCTTCCTCCAACGGCTGTATCTTAATCTCATAAGCATGTATTTTGACACAGAAAATACAAATGTATGTTATTTAGGAAATCACTTTTGGTCAACCACCACAATAAAACCAAATCATCATTTTTCATATTGATTGAAATTGTGTTGAAACATTGTTCAAGCTACTCACTAATACTCAACCAGTCCTAAAATCTATTCATTACTAACACAGCATGCCCATGCTACAGAGAGATACTTATCAGAGAAAGTAAAACTCATGGAATACATGCTTTGATCTGGAATATGTGATATAAAATTAATGCCATGTAAAATATTAAAGTTTTTCTTCTCCCTTTTTGAGATTCCTGTACGATCTGGTTTTGAATAGTCTGATAGTCAAAAGAAGAGCTGTGCATATCTTTCTCTCTGGGTTCCCTGAGGGACAAGCCTGACTGCATAGGGGTTGATGTCAAAAGTATCCCCTCTCCAGGAAAAAGACATCGGGACAGGTATGGCCCTCATGCCTCACTGCACAAAGACAGGGGGACCCGAGCCATTACAAGGTCCCTTTCAAGTACTGGAGGTCAGGCCTCTATCCCCGCCTTCACAAGATTAGAACTGCCACAGCCCTTCTATACTTAGAGAAGGGAGGAGATGTCAGAGGCATCTGTGGTACATAGGCATTTATTCATGGCTTATCAGAGGAAGTTTGAAGAATTTTGTGCTACATGTTAGAGCAGTGGTTTTCTATTTGTGGCTTGGGACCTCTCTGGGGGTACTATACAACCATTTCAAGAGGTTGTCTAAAACAATATGATTCATAACTGTAATAAAATTACAGTTATAATGTAGCAATGAAACTAATTTTGTGGTTGAGGAACATACATAACACTACATAATGAGGAACAATATTTTTTCATAATATACTTAGTGATTTTTTTCAAAGTTTTATGACAGGAACCATGATCACACTCACATCCCAATTCTAGACCTACTCTCCCTCCTTGTGACCCCAGTTTCCCTCAAAAGGGAAAATTAGTTTAATTTGTGTTGCCCACATACTACTGGCACATGATCAAACTATGGATAGCCAGCTTCTTAACAAACATTGAACCCTGCCTTAACCACATCCCCTAAAGTAGCCATCAGTTGTGTATAGCTACTCTTCTGCATCTTCATCACAGTTTTTTGAGCTTTCTCTTTGATAGTTTTCTTTCTTGGCTGTTACTTTTTAGTGGGGTGGGGAGTGTGGGTAGTAGAGATTTTCAATCAATTTTGAGTCTGCAGTCATCCATAATGTCAGCAGAAACACCAATTGTGAACTTCCACATTGTCTCCAGCATCAGAGCATGGCAGAGACATCATGGTCTCCACTGACAGATGATCAACATGTCCTTCTGTGACAGCACAGTCCGTACACAACAAAATAGTCCTCAGAAGCAGCATAGACCAAGCATATCAACATGACTTCAAACTGTCCACAGAAATCAACATGGGTTCAAGTGGCAGCAAAAACCATGGGTATTCAGAAGGCCTTCAGTGGTAACACAGGTCATGAATAGCAACACAGTTCCTCTAGATGCAGTCAGACCATAGATGTAGCCATGGTCTTAGGAAGCAGCATGAACCACGATCATCAACATGGCATCAGGTGTTACTACAGAGCAGTCATATTATTATGGTCCCCTTAGTAAGCTTGCCTAACTAACATGAATATGGAGTCAGGCAACATCACAGACTAAGGATATCTACATGGCCTTTGGTGATAACATTGTCAGTGGACATCAGCTCATCCCTGACTCTGTAGCATCATGGATGTTCACATGAACCTTCTGTTTAAATGCATCCTTGGACAGTAGACAGAGATGCCAAGGTGTGTCCCTGGATACCACAGATTATAGAGATCTGTTAAGATGTCTAATCCAGAAAATGGATCATTCTTCATCTGGGACATCCTGCTGTTGCTACTAATAACCAGGGAGATCCTGGGTCTGGACAGCATAATCAGGGGCTGAGTTCATGGAGGCTCCAGACTGTTGCTCACCTCCGCATTGGCTCTCCACAGTGATGATGTCTCTCTCTACTCTGCTTTCACTGTTCCATTACTTTATCTTTTCCACCTCCCTAACACATATTCTTTCATTGTAGTAGAATTGGAAGCTGCAGTGTGTCATGTAGTATTTTTTCTCCAAACATCTTTACATGCAAATATTCATTATAAGAAGTCATCAGTCTGGTTTAAAGTTTCTGGTTTCTGAAGCACCAGAAATGCTGGACCATTGCCAAGACTCACCATGGAGCCTGCTGCTGGCCTTGATGTCTGCCCTTCTGAGGCTTTCTGGTCTCAAAGTCTGTGATGTGGGATGCTGGTAGAACCGCTACCCTTAACTCTTAGTCTCAAAGCAGGGCAAGCAGGATGGGCTGCAGCTGTCACAGCTTCATGCAGGGTGATAGCTGTTGAGGCAAAGAGAGGACCTATTCAGTAAGGAGATGTTTCTATTGGAGCCTATGACCACTGAATGCCACCTTGTCTTTCTTGCTGGTAGCCTTGTGGCTGATCTGGGGAGACTATTGTGCTTAAAGCTCTGAGCAGCACTACTGCCCAGCTCTCTCAGTTTCCCACCAGAGCTACAAATATGGGTCTCTGCCAAGGTTGGGAACTGACTGGAAAGCAAAAGGCTAGCCTTATTCAATGTTGACCTGGTTCTGTTAGAAGTCCAGGCATCTGTGCCTCGCCCTTTTGTCAGTACTGGCAGCCCCATGGCTAATCAGGCCTGACCTTTCCAGCCTACTGAGAGATGGCAAAATGTACTGATTTGCTGTGTGGGACTCTGTTCTGCCAGCTTTCTTTCCAATTTCATGAGTCCACCTTGAAAAGCATCCTTCAATAAGATTTGCCCTTCTTTGGCCACTGCATCACCCTTTGAAGTCTTCATGGGATGCTCTGCCTCCTAGTAGCAAAGAAATTCCAGTAGTCTCTCCCAGTAATCTGTCTCTCTATTCCTCCCCATCTTCTGGCCTTCTTCCTTTTATTTCTATCTCTATCGGCCCCAAGCTTACCATCAAAACTTGTTCTGTTTGTCATTATGAAGAAGATCTACGTGTCTTAACTAGGTTCTCTACATGTATTTATGGTTGTGTAACTTGGTGTTCTTGTGGGACTCCTGTTTCAGGATATTTTATCCCACTGTGAACCCCAAGTTGTATAATGTAAAAACCTGTCTCTAGCAGTGGTGTGATTCAGCCTTAACACACATCTATCATCCAAGAATGTTGGAGGATATGTTATCACACTGTAAAATTGTGTACTGGAAAAACCTGTTTCTAGTTGTTGTGTGGCTCAGTCCTAAAATTGGCACACACTTTTAATCTGAGAGTTTTCTGTGTATTGTAAAAAATACTGAATAAAGTCAACTATAGGTCAAGAGGTGGAGCAAGCAACCATTTGACATGGAGTAAACATATGAATAAACCATAGAGAGTAAGAGGAAATAAGGAGGACAGATAGGTAGAAAGGAGGGACAATCAGGTTGGAAGGGTTTGTAAGAACTGGTTTACTCCTTCTGGAATATTGGTTGGGAAGGAAGATCAAATAGGTGCTTTCTCTGACTTTCTGAGCTAGCAGGCTTTCTCTACAGTGTCTGCCTGGCTCCTGAGTCTTTATTTGGTAAAAATCAAATGCATAGGGTTTTGTTTTAAAAAAGAACATTCTGACTCTTTAGTCTGTTCTTGGGATCTTTTTCTTTCTCCTGAGTTGCCTTCTCTAGTCCTGATATGATGGTTTATGTCTAGTCTCATTGTATCTTTCTATGTTGTGCTAAGTTGATACCCCTGCCATGACTCCTCCTTTTATTGAAGACAAATAAAAAAAGGAGTAAATGATGGGAAGAGGAGAGATGGGGACAGCTAGGAGCAGTGGAGAGAAGAAATAAGGTCAGGATATAATGTATGATGAAGAAAAATGTAAAGTAAATGAATGAAGGACAAGAGAGAGCAAGATTAGAACAAAATATAGAAAACACTGTATAATTTGTAAGAAAGTGTATGAGATTAAATATAAAGTTAGAGACAGTGATGGTACATAGTCAGCATCAGCTGTCAACTTGCCATAAACCTAGAATCTCCTGGGAAAAGGAAACTTGAATAATTAGCTGCATCAGATTGGCCGATAGCATGTCTATGGGGCATTTCTTAATTGGTAAGTCATTTAAGAGGTCCCGGTCCATTTGAGGAAGTATCATCTCTATGCTTTGGGACTAGGCTGCTTATGAAAAGTGGTTGAGGATGCATCTATAATAAATTCTTTGTTCAGCTTTCCTTGATGTTTCTGTCCTCTGTTCCTGCCTGAGTTCTGCTGGGAGTTCCCTCAATAATGGGCTGTACCTGTAAGATGAATAAAATCCACTTTCTTCAAGTTACATTCGGTCAGTGTTTGTTACAGCAATGATGAACAAACTAGAACTGAAATAGCTTCCAGGATGTAGAAGTGTGGGATATTGCTGTGATCGACCTGCCCATGTTGATTTATTTTAGAAGATTGTGTAAATATCTTGTGATGAAAACACTCAGAGTTCTTTCAGCCCTTATTGAGGAAGTTTTGAATTTAAGAATGCTCCTAGATATAGAAGGTATTCTTTTAGAGGGAAACAAACACTCTATTAGAAATATTTATCTGATACTTTGAACTAATGATCAGTGATTTCTGGCACATGTTTATTGGTTATTTTATTTATTTAGATTTCAAATGTTCTCCTCTTCCAGGTCTCCCCTCCACAAATCCCTCTTCCTATTCCACCTCCCCTTTGTCTCTAAGAGGGTGATCCCCCACGCACCTATGCACTCCTACCTGATCACTCTTGCATTCCTTTACACTGGGCATCCAGCCTCCACAGGACCAAGAGCCTCCCCTCCCATTGATTCCAGACACATATGTAGCTGGAGCCACAGACCCATCCATGTATACTCTTTGGATGGTGGTTTAGCTCCTGCGGAGCTCTGGGGAGGGTCTGGTTAATTGATGTTGTTCTTCCTATGGGGTAACAAACTTCTTCAGCTCCTTCAGTACATCCCCTTACTCTTCCAGTGGCATCCCCAGGCTCTGAAAAATCAACTGGGATTTTCAAAAGGAACCAGAATCCCTGAAGCAACAATGTTTCTTTCCTTAGACAATGGAACGGTGAAGTGGAGTGGAAATCAACTATGATCGATAAATAGACAGCATTATTGAAGTAAAATCTGGGAAATATTTGTGGTGGCTAGTTGTTTGTCAACTGAACACAAATTGTAATTATCTGAGAAAGAAAAACTCAATTGAAGAAATTGAAGCCTCCAGAAGATGCTGAAAGCAAATCAGCCTATACGACATTTTTTTTTTTAGTTAATGATACATGGAAGAAGGATACAGCTCATTGTGGGAGAGAACATCCTTGGACTTGATGGTCCTGGGTTCTATAAGAAAGCAGAATGAGAAAACCATGGAAAGCAAGTCCGTGAGCAATACCTCCCAGGGCCTCAGCTTCAGCTAATATTTCTAGTTGCTTCCCTTCCCTGACTTATCATCATGATTTTCTTCAATGATGAACTTTGATTTGGAAACACAAGTCAAATAAATTCTTTCCTTTCCAGATTGTTTTTGCTAATGGTGTTCATCACAATCAACAGTAACTAAATAAGACAGTGTTAACCCAGAATCACAGCCTAAACCTGTGGTGGCCTGGGAAAATGCTGGCCTAATGGGAAGGTGGTAGACTATCTGCTAATGTAATAACTTCACATGGGGTACAAGGTTTGAAAGCAGCTGAGATGTGACACTGTAAAAGTTTAGGAGAGGCCATTGCTGAGTGTGGCTACATTTTAAAGGACACTTTAGCATACTAGGGCAATCACATAACTGCTAAGGACAATAGCAGAGGTGGTGTGGGATAAGTATAAGCCTACCAAACAGCTCTTAGGTACTGCCAAGGGAAAGCTTGGAGGAGTGTAGAAACTCAAATCCTTTTGAAGTCAAGAAAATCATGGGTAAGTCTCGTATTTCAGACAAAGAGCATTATAAAATGTTGTTTATGGTTTAGCTTTACTATGAATGAAACAAATCCTGCTTCTTCCCTCCTGGACTAACAGAGTATGTAACTTATTTTGCAATTTATAGGAATTCACAGTTCTGAGACTGGACTGTTTAAAGAGAACATAGATTTTTAAATCCTTGGAATTTTTTTTCAGAACTCTAATTTTGTGAGACTTTTAAAAATTGGGTTCTGTTTTATATTGTGATATTAACACAGGATCTCAGATCTCAGGTACAGGAAACAAAGAGGTTACATATGGATTAAGATGAGTGTGTCTTTGGGTAAAAGTTGACAAGAGGAAAAATGTCATTATGAGCTTCACGTACCAATTTGACCAAAACCTAGAATGAGCTAAGAGGGGACAGTGTCTTTTGGGGAATTTACTCCATCATAATGAAACATTATGGAACATTTCCTTAAATGGTAAATGATGCAGGAACATGCATCCAACTGTCTAAGAGAGGTAGCTGAACATGAGCTTTGAAGTAAGGCAGCAAACAGCTTCTGTAAGCATTTTGCTAAGGTATTTATCACAGCAACAGTATCTAAATAACTAAAGCAGGATTCACCCAGAATCACCACAGTAAGCTGTGGTGCCTGGGGAAATGCAGGCTGTATTCTGCATTACTGAAAGGCAGTAATTCAAACTTTTGAATTGACTTCCTGCCTTAGCTTTCTTCAGGGAGGCACTGAATAGTGGAATTTTAAAGAAACTGATAGTTCCCTAAGAAATATTTGATCATGATCTTTATCGCAGCCAACAGAATCAAAGCAACAGATAGTATAATGGAGATATCTTTAATGGCTGAAGAGACTAACACCACTATGAAAAATACTTAGTGTTATGAATGAGGAAAATAGTAGAAGTTTTCAGAAAGTAATGCCCCATGTATTGGTTTCCAAATTGTGAAATGCTAAGCAATTTGAAAGAAGATAACCTAAACTGAAAGTACCCATGAAGGTGTTTCCCACTTAAAAGTAAATACAAAAACAAAAACTGCCTCTGTAAAAATAGGGTATAGAACTAAACCGAGAACTCACAACAAAGGAATCATGAGTGACTGAGAAGCACATAAAGAAATGTTTGAAGTCCTTAGTGATCAGAGAAATGCAAATCAAAAGGACCCTGAGATTCCACCTTACACCAATCAGAATGGCTAATATCAAAGCTTCAGGTGAAAATATGTGTTCTCCAGGATGTGTAGAAAGAGGAACACTCCTTCATTGCTGTTGGGATTGAACTTTATTGCTGTTGGGATTGAAAACTGGTACAACCACTATGGAAATCAATCTGAAGTTTCCTCAGAAAACTGGAAATAGATCTACCTGAAGACCCAACAATATCATTCTTGGGAATATACCCAAAAGATGCCTCACCAAACTATAGGGGCATGTGTTCCACTATGTTGATAGTGTCCTTATTTGTGATACCCAGAAGCTGGAAAGAACCCAAAAATCCCAGAATAGAAGAATGAATACAGAAAATGTGGTTTATTTACACATTGGAATACTACGCAGCTATTAAGAAGGAGAATATCATGATAAAAATAAAAAAAAAAGATTTCCCGAGTTTTGCATACAAATGAATGGAGCTAGAAAATATCATCCTGAGTGAGGTAACTCAGACACAAAAGGATATGTGTGGTATGTACTCACTAATAAGTGGATATTAGCCAATAAAAAGTATAGGATACCTAAGATACAGTCTATAGAACTCAAAAATGTCAATAAGTTGAAGGACACAAGGGAGGACACCTTATTAGCACTTGAGAGGGAAAAGAAGGCAAGTGGAGAGGAGGGAAGGACCAGAGAGGGTAAGTGGACAGTGGTCAGGGGAAGAGGGGAACCTGATCTGGTATTGGGTGGGGGGAAAGGACTAAAGCCCTGAGGGTCAGCAGAAAGAATGGAAACAGGTAACCTCAGGAGGTAGGACTTTGGAGCGACCCTCCAGAATGTACTAGAGGCCTGGGAGGCTAGAGACTCTCAAGGTTCAAGGGGAGGGACCTTAGATGAAATGCATGACAGTAGGGAGAGGGAACTTATAGAGCCTACCTCAAACAGAAAGACAGGGTACCAAGTGAGGAAGGGGGTTGCCATCTCACAGGCAAAATTCTGACTCATAATAGTTCCTGTATGAAAGAACTGCAGAGATGGAAAGGGAGAGGAGCCTGAGGAAAAGAAGTTTCAGTGCCAGGCCCAAAGTGGATTCCAGCTCAAGGGACGTTCCTAAGGCCTGACAAATAATTACTGAGGCTGTGGAATGCTCACAAAAAGGGACCTATCATGACTGCCCTCCCAAAGACCCAACAAGAAGCTGAAAGAGTCAGATGCAGATATGTGCACACAACTAATGGACAGAAACTACTGAACACTGTGGTTAAATGAAGGAAAGCTGAAAGAAGCTGAGGAGGAGGGCGACCCTGTAGGAGGATCAGTAGTCTCAATTAACCTGGATCCCTGAGATCTCTCAAACACTGGACCACCAACTAGGCAGCATACACAAGCTGATATGAGGTCTCCAACACACACACAGCAGAGGATTACAGGGTTTAGGTTTAATTAGAGAAGATGCACTTAACCCTTAAGAAACTGGAGGCCATAGGGTGTTTAGAGGTCTGGTGGGGTGGGGGTTGGGGACATCCTTCTGGAGACAGGGGGCTGGGAGGAGATATGGGATGTGGAACAGTTGGAAGGTAGACTGGGAATGCAATAAAATTTGGTATTTAAAATAAGTAAATTAATTTATTAAAAAATAATAAATAAATAATATTCCAAAAAAAAAAAACTGCCTAAGGTTAAGGTCGTGTTTTCTCAGGGTAACAAAATGGATATTAAAATTGTAGTTCAGAGCAGTCAGACTACATTTCCAGCACTTAGCAAATCCTGAAATTGTCTTCCATATTACTGGATTTACAAGTATTAAGTATACATAAATTTTGGCTCATGAATGATTGTTCCACCATTGAATAAAAACAACAGAGGCCAGAAAATATGTTTCAGGTTTGGAATACCTATAAGAAGACCTTTAAACACTACGGTATGACCTTGTGAAAGTAAAGCAAAAAATAATAATAATGAATATTCTTGGATGTTAGAGATGCTTGGACCATGGGATTTCTTGATGTTTTTTTATTCCAATTTTTTTATATTCAATATTTGTTTCTTCTGAGATTGAAATTATTATTCTGTATCCCTATACATAGGAATCACATACTTCATTTTTAACTATTTTACAATTATATTTAGTTGTTGATGCTGCATTGAAGAAGACATTTTGTATTCTTGTACAGCATTAGGACTCTTAAAGACTACTGAGAATTTTAGAAATGTTGTAAATATACATTGTGTTCTACAATGAAAATGAGATTTTAGGGGGGACATGTACAATGTTATTTGAAGCAGTGCACTTGGGAGAGAAGGTTATGTTAATTAACCTTTAGAGATTATAGTGGTTAATCTTCACTGTCGATTTTATTGTATTTAGAATCTCCATGAAAACACGTCTCTGAATATCCATGTGAGGGTATCACTGGAAGCATTAACTGAAGAAATAATGTCCAGTTCAAATGTGAGTGGTAGGCTATTGGGTTTGGCCTTGAACAGAACAAATTAGAAAGCAAGATATATTCGACCATTCTTTTCCTTCTTCTTGTCTTCATGATCAGCTGTTTCATGCTGTGCTGTTGCTGCCATGAGTCCTCAAATACAGTGGATTCTACAGAGAACTGGGAGCTAAAATAGATCCCTCCTCATTCATTTTCTGTTGTCAAGTTTCTTTTTATGTTGGCTTCTTTCTTTCCTTTTTTTTTGTCAAAGCAACAAAATAATTAACTAACAAGGTACAGGACAAATAAATAGAAAATGTCTTTGGCATTCATGTAGATTTATAGTCCAAACTCACACGACTAGAGAATAAGAAACTGGAAATTAAAAATCTATCGATTAAAACAGCAATGCTTGAGTCTATAGCAATTACATGCAAATGCTTTCTTGAGATTCAATCATCATTATTATTGTAATATTAAAAAAATCAAAAATAGTTTGTCAAATGTAATACATAAAACACAGAAACTATCCAGGAACACAGGAAAGCAGAGAACTTTGATGATGGATTTATAGAATCATGGCTCCCCAAGAAGGTGAGAATCAGTAAGAGTTGAATGAAAACACATAGCAAGATCTTACACTATTCTCCATCAGACTCAGGAACATTGATGAAAAGGATGCTGAATTAATTAGTAACTAGGAGATAAACAGAAGATCTATAAAATATGATTTACCATGCAAGACACAGTCATTGTATACCCAAGCTCACAATGACTATGAATACTTACTCTGTTTGCATAAGGATGGACTTATCTATGATCATGTACAAAGGAGGCAGAGGATGAAGGCGCTCCACCTCTCACTCCTGTGTTGTTACTCATTGACTGAGGGAAAGTGGACTGTGTTGCTTTCAGTTGTTTACCCTAGAGGACTCCATGATGTTCAGAAAACTAATCACCAACCTGTGGTCCCAGAGGTAGCTGGGGCTCAACGTAAAGGAATACCAAAACAAAAGTATAGATCATCCTGAATCTAGGGAAGGAACAGACATGAACATTTTTAATAAGGATGAGTGGGAACTCTATTCACAGTTGTAGTAGGCTATATAAAATTGATGGTGATACATATTTTTACTTTAATTTTGTAGCGTTATAGACTGTAAAATTAAGAATCTTGGTCTTCTTTGAATGTCCCAGAACTGGTACTTCCTGTACTTCCCAGTTAGGATATTGGAGCCACAGAGTCACTTCCACCTTCACCATATGTGTGTTGTCAGGTAGACAGTGATAGAACAGGAAAAGTCATAGTATCAATGTAGAAAAGGAACTTATATTGCATTCATTGACTAGAAGCTAGGGATCTGCCCACTCATCATCTAGCACAGAATTTAAAGGAGATGTTTTAGAAGGATGTTTGTTGTTTAGTTTCTGAAATGAGTTAAACCCTTTTTGGGGTTTCTTTTTTGGAAGCTGTGCATTTTCTCAATGTGTTCACAATCTCTCTCTCTCTCTCTCTCTCTCTCTCTCTCTCTCTCTCTCTCTCTCT
>NW_021620932.1:5706894-5729394 GCF_004785775.1 Grammomys surdaster
AGAGAGACAGAGAGAGAGAGAGAGAGAGAGAGAGAGAGAGAGAGAGAGAGACAGAGAGAGACAGAGAGAGAGAGAGGAAAGAGGCACTACAATAAGAGGAGGCAAAAGCACTCATATTGAGGCTGGATAAGGCAAACCAATAGGATCAAACTAGTCAAAGACTCAGGACTAAATCTGTACAGCTAAAAGTCACAAGAGTAGGCAAACGGGTCAAAGACACACCCATTCCCACTGTTAGAAATTCCACAAAAACAACAAACTAACAGCCTTAACATATACACAGATTGGTTGTAGACCCATGCAGGTGCCATGCTTTCAGTTCCTTTTCCATGAGCCAATTTGAGCCCTGCTTCATTGATTCAGTGGGCCATGTTCTCCTGATATGCTCCATCTCCTCTGATGCCTACAGTCTTTCCTCCCCTTCTTCTGTAGTGTTTCCCAATCTCCAAGTTGTGGAACCTGATGGAGACCTCAAATTTAGACTCTCTCTACTTGGAGACATCACACATGTGTTCTCATCTTTTTTTTTTTTTGAATGAGAAGATATTCTGCTGGCAATGGAAAAAGAATCCAGGATACCAAGCCAAACACAAAGCCTTCCACTTACTCTATTTCCTACATGAAAAATATGCTGGGTCAGTGGTGATTTAGAACTTGTGTGAATGACCAATCAATGTCTGATTTAACTTGAGGCCTACATAATAAGAGCCCTTGACCAAGACTGCTTGGATGGCCAGAAACCAGAGAATATATAGTTAGGAGACCTAGGTTAGAACCAAACATAACTCGTTAAAAAAAAAGGCAATGAAATCATTCTTCTTTTTTTAAATGTATTTATTTACAGTATAGCCATTGCCCCCACTCCAGCAGTTCCTCATTCCCTTCCTTCTCCCCCCTGTCTCCTAAAGGATGCTCCCCCACCACGAGGCTTCCCTCTTCTCTGGGGCCTCATGTCTCTCAAGGATTAGGCATATCTTCTCCCCTCTTAATGATATCCTGCCATGCTCATAGATTTGTTCCTTGTCCAGTTGTCATCAGAGAGACTTGGCATGTACAGAGATCTATAGCCATGGCAAGTCACATCATTACATTTAGAAACAGTTTTATTGGTCAGAAATGAAAAAAGAAATATTGGCTCCGGATAATAACTACCCTGACCATATTGAATTAGGATGGTTATATACAAACATCTTCAGTTGGTATTTAGAAAAACATTTATTATGAATGCAGAGTTAATGCTGAATAAATGAAAAGAGACATTTTTGACAATACTATAGTATTTCGTAAGTTGAATTTTAGAGGACAGAGATGAGAGTACACTGGGATGAATAACTCTCCTCTCTCTCTCTCTCTCTCTCTCTCTCTCTCTCTCTCTCTCTCTCTCTCTCTCTCTCTCTTTCTCACATACACACACACACACACACACACACACCAAATATAATATCTTCTTGGAACTACAAAATTTGACCTTTCTTTTAAATAGAGATTAGAAAATGCAATTTGTAAAGATGAGGTCATAATGGATTAGAGTAGGCCTTAAATCCAAATATATTGGTATCCGTGAAAGAAGAGGTAAGAACACAGAAATAAGTACACAAGAACATGACATAAAAGCAGAGACAGATTGGGATAGAAACCACAGGCTTAAAAACTCCAAATATTCCCTGTGGTCAGAGAAAAGAAAAAACTTCAAAGTAATCATTGTTCCATGGATCAGAGAGATCATGGTGCTGAGAATCTAGAGTACCTGGAATTTATAAGATTATATGTATGGTGTTTGAGAGGAGATTTTTACTAGATTTTTAGTAGATGATCAATTTCCACTTTTAAATATCTACAGCAGGCAGCTCGTAAACTCATATACTTACACTTGTAAGTACAGTTCTAAGAACTCTGTTGGATGGTAAAACCATGCCAGGAAGCTTGGTACAGCAGGTTGAGATCCAGAGACTTGTTGGGCACATACCTGAGACTTAGGCCCCCTGCCAGATTCCTGGCCTGGAACATGTGCCACACTCCTCACATAAGGAAATGTGACCCGTGGTCATGTAGGCCCAGAACAGAGTTCTCCATGCTAATGAGTTATCTAGAGGCCCTGAGGGTTTAGCCAATAAGTTTCCCTTCCCAGACATTCCTCCCTGCAAAACATATTTAGTCTCAAGTTCACCCTTAGAAGTTGGTACTATATAGGTAAGCGTTCATTGTCTGCCATGAACAGTCAATTAATGATTTAGAACAATAGATTGTCTCTTTTATCCAGATCCAACATTGAAAGCCATGGAGAAGGCATTGGCCTACAGAACCATGGCTTAATTCTTCCATAGAAGGCTTCTTTGTGCTTCCAGTCACAAACTCCAACAAGCCTGCCTCCACCAAGCTAAGGAATATCACCACTGAGACAAGCTTGAGCTCCCCCTTTCCCCCCGGCCCTGGGCTAGAAGCTGTCCCCAGTGTGTGGCCTCTCTATGTTCTTGGCTCTTCTGTGACTCCCAGGGGTGCCCGGGTATCCAAGAGTCTGAGAACCCTATGGCCCTGGCGTCATCGCAGGCCCAGGGCACCCCAGACCAGCTCCAATGCTCCCGCATCTCAGACTGTGCTTTCTCAGGCTTGGATCGGTGTCTTGGCACTTCCGTATAGCCAGGCACTCACCCTGTGCGTGACATAGGATAAGCACAGTTAAACTCCCTGCTCTCTGCCACCCCAAGATGCTGTGTCCAGCTGTAGGGCAGATGTGGACCACCTGAACTCAATGTCTTACTTTTGCCTCAACAAGAATCTAAATAAATAGTAAGTTTATACCTATATTCAGTGACATATGCATATGTGTAAAATAAAGTGTTATGGAGAACATTTTAACAGTTGAGAAATATTTCATTCTATTTCCATTATTTTCAATAGGAAAAAAAGACAGGTGGTATCACAATGTAATAAAAAATGTATGATTGTTTTTGTACAGAATAAAGGTACTTGGCTGTGCAGAAATGGGTGGCCCAGTGATATTTTGTACATTCCAGAAGTTGATTCATGTCTTCCAAATCATACAGAGTTTTTCAGTCGTGATATATCTTTCATGGATTGCACACACGTTCTTGTTTTCTACTAAACCCTGAAAACAAGATAACATGGATTTCTGTACTTAAGGAGTTTACTAATAGTCAACCTATTTATTATGCTGTCTTAATCCTTTTATCCAAATATATGACAGAAATAATTTAATGTGTGGCATGTTTTGTTTTTCTTCCTATTTTGGCTCACCTTTGCAGAAGAAGTCATTCATCAAATCAAGAAGCGTAGGACAATGTGCTCAGTCAGTAAGAGGAAGTTTCACAACGCATGAGCCAAGAAACAGAATGAAACCTGAATAGCTCAGCCTCTAGAGTTCTACCTTTGACAACCACCCACAGTTCCTAATGTCTCCACATCGTCCCCAAACTGTACGGGCAGCTACATGCTAAGCATTAAAAAACATGACATATAGTGTATATTTCACAATCAAAACCTAAAAGCCTGAAATTGTAGATTGGAAACCAAAAGAAGAGAGAAAAAAATTCAGTAGACCTCAATTTTATAAATAAACTATAAATAAAAATTCAGTTCCTGCACTGTTTAGAATAATTTTATATCTACTAAATATAATTAAAATATATTGTCAAATAATTTTAAAACATTGAAATGAAAAACATATTTACCACATATTTTTGGTAAATGACAAAAAAAACCCACATTATTTATTAAAACCATTCAATCTGCAAGTTCATTGACTCCTATAATCAGTTTTTATTTTTATTTTTCTCTTCTACGTTGCCCTCTAAATCATCTGGTATGGTTCTGCTTCAAGTCACAGATCTGCAGGTTTGCTCAAATTTTCATGAACGCAGCTGGCCTCAGCTTTGTGCAGCTCAGCTGTTCATGGCTTCAGGCTTCAGGGATAGTTGTTATCTGGAGTCTTTCCTGAACACCGCAGTAGCACAAGCTCAGAAGCACTAATATCCAAGAATTCACATATATTTCCTGCTGATGCGTTCATTTCATTGGCCAAAGGAAGTTGTATGAAGTTGTAGTAAGTAGGTGAAATTCAAAGTGTTTGAAAACAATGCTGGCTTTCCAGCCACATAAAAAACTCCAAGTTTATGTCTTAGACTTCTAACAGGGAATGAATAATGGGTGTGAATTTCAGCTTACCACACTGATATTAGTAAGTGAAATCCAATTCAGCAAGGAGAGTTGATAGGACTTATAGTTAGAAATCTAAGGACCATTTTCAACTTATTACTATAATGTTAGTAGGATGGTAATTATTGAGGCCTTCTAAGAAATTGCTTAGAACCAGAAAGCTGACCTATCTGGTAAGTATGTACAACTGCAATTCCACTAGACATGTAGAAATTCAGTTTGTCTTGCTATATAATTGTTTTTTGTTTCAGCATCTTATCAACCATACAACCTCATTTTCTAGAATCTATATTCCATATATTTCTACAGTAGGGTTTATAGTACAAGAACATTGAGCAGGCTTCCGAAATAGAACTAAATATTTACAGATGACTACTGCAGATATAAATAGTGTAGTTAGAAGTTTCTTTCTGTTATAAAGAATTTCTTATCAGGGTATCATTGCAATGTGAGCAATCTTGAATCCTTATAATTTAGCAATAAATTTTAATAATCTGATATAATCCTTCACCTTTTCTCTGCCTTTTCTACAGGATTTTCCAGGTTTCACTTAATGTTTGCCTTTGGGTTTCTACATCTGTTTTCATCAGTTTCTGGGTGAAGCGTCTCTGATGAGAGATGTGCTAGGCACGAATTTGCAAGTATAGTAGACTGAATATCATTAGGAATTATGTCATTGACATCTTTGTTTTTCCATTCATGTTTAGTTTTATCCTAGGTCTCTGGGATATCTAGCCCCTGAGTCTTCATACTCAGGAAGTGCCAGGAGTGTGAACCCTCTCATGGCATGGGATTCAAGCTGGACTACTAACTGTTTGGCCATTCCAAGTCACAAGTCAAGGATAGCCCAAAAACTTCTATGGAATCAACTAACCTGAGCTCATAAGGGCTCACAGGTACTGAGCTGCCACCAGGGAGTCTGTATGAGAATGACCTAGTCATTCTGCATATTTGTTATATTTGTATAGTTTGGTCTTTTTGTGGGACTCCTAACAGTGGGATCAGGGTCTGTCCAGGACTCTGATGCCTACTTTTAGAAGTCTTTCCTCCTTCTGGGTTGTCTCTTCCTGCTTTAATAGGAGAATTGACTAGACTTATTGGAACTTAGTCTGCCACAGCTGCTTAATATCCACGGGGCGGAGCATGCCCTTTTCTGAAGAGGAACAGGAGGTGTGGATGGAGAATGGAGCTCAAATGGACTGGAAGGAGAAGAGGAAGAGGAAACTGCTATCTGGATGTAAAAAATAAAAATAAAATAAAATAAAATAAAAAAATATCTAATATAAGATACTCATGATGAAAGAATGGTTTTCATCTCCCTTTCCTTCTCCATTTTTCTTCCTCTACCATTTTTTTTTGTAGAATTGTTTGTTTCTACTTGAAATTTTTATAATCTTGAATGTCCTTATTTTCTCCTGTGTTTCAATATCCCTTGTCTTGTGACATTTCTGTCTCTCATTAGGAAAGAATAGACTTCTAAGAAATAATAATAAAATATAACTAATAAATCTGGTGCAGACTGTGCAATCTCTCTCAATCTCTGTTAGTTCATATTGGCTTGGCTCCTGTTGGTATAGATGGTATAGTTTTCTAAGTGATCTCCATCCTTTCAGGAGCTTTAAACTCATTCTGCCTCCTTTCAATGTTCAGTGTTTCAAGTACCTGATGCAAAACCATACATGACAATTAGCAAGAGACTTATGTCATTCTGTTTTGTCTAATAACCTAAAGAGCTCCAATTATATTTGAAGATTGTGTGGGATCTGAATGTATCTTTACAACATAGTCATAAACAGGAAGTTGTGCAAACATTCCCTTCTAGGCTTTGACATGTTTAACTTAACAAAAGCATCATAATGGATTAAGAAAATGTGATACACCTTTTCTTTGCATGTTTTGTTTCATTTAATATAATGAAGGACATGTATTTCCATCCATTTAATGCAATAACAGATAGTTACCACAGCTTCACTCCACAACAATGAGAGCAAACAAGGGGAAAATAAGTTCTGTTTCTCTTTTAACACAGCAGTGTCTGTATTACTTACTTTTCTTGTTGCATCAACAAAAGCCCTTACAAGATCAACTTAGGGAAGAAAGTGAATTGTTTTTGGATTGTAGTTTGGTTTAAGAATATAGTGATCATCCACTGAAGAAGGCATGGCATTTGGAGCATGAGGCAGCTGCAACCAGGTCACAATGAATGATGGCTGTTCAACTCTTTTTCTTCCTTTTATTCAGTCTTGAATTCCATCCCAAGTGATGATGCCTCTCAATTTACCTGAAAATCATTACCACGTGGTTGCAGCAACCACTGACAACTAAATCACTCACCAGTTTCTTTAGCATTTATGATCGTATGATTCAGTTACTCTCTGTCATTATTTGTTAGTCTCACAACCTCATTTACACTAATCACTAAATTTCTATTCATACATTTCAAAGGTTTGTTTCCATAGTGACACTCAATTACAAAATAATCATCATATAAGTAAACTTTTGTTAAAACTGTGTGTGATATATTTCAGAATGACTAGAAAACATTATTAACTAACATAATATTTGCAGAAACAAAAATATTTGTTATGCTGATTTGAAGACTATACAATCCATACACATAAAGATTATATTAACATGCCCAATTAATCTACAAATATTATTTGTCAATAAAAATAGACAAAATAATCCAATCAGGTAATGGAATTTACTGTAAAAATCAAATTATATATATTTTTTAATCTTCTCCACATAATCTTAATTTGCTTCTTAGACAATGATAGCACATAGTAGCCTGACCTCCAGTAATTGAAGGGAACCTGGTAAACTCCAGTACACCTGTAGTTGTCCAGTGAGACATGAGGGCCATACCCATCCCAATTTCTTTTACCTGGAGAGGGGATACTTTTGACCTCAACCCCTATGCAGTCAGGCTTGTCCCTCAGGGAACCCAGAGAGATATTTTTAACTTTTATTTTATATTCCCTTGCAGTGCTTAGTCTCACAGCCTAAGCAAGAATTCAGATCGCCAGTCAGAGGGGGTTCTGGGTGGCCCCTCTCTTCTTGGTCTAGGTGCGGAAGTCCCCTCTTTTAGGTTGGGTGGGGATGGGTTTTGAGAACACCCTGGATAGAGTAACAACCTCATCTTGAGTTTCATGGTCCTCCATAGCTAACTTATGATAATGTATATGAATAGATTTTGCTACCAAATTATCTATCTGTTGTTTCACAAAGTTAGTCAGCCTATTTAAGGCCCAGTGACCAAAAGAAATAAGCAAAAATAACCCAATTAATGGTCCCAAAATGGGAGGGAGTAGGGTTGACAACCATGGAGATGTTAAAAATCAATTCTTGTACCAGCTCTCATCTTTCTCTTTTTCTCTCTGTATTTTCTCACAGCCTTCTTTGTCAGGCTTCTATCCCTTCCTTCACAAGATTAGAGTTGCCACAGCCCTTCTATACTTAGAGAAGGGAGGAGATGTCAGGGATAGCCCTGCCTATACACTGAAGGCCTAAAATCAGCCATAGGCCCCAAATCAGCAATAGACCTGTCATACATGTATGCTAACACAAAATCTTTGGTCTCTGTGGAAAAACATTGAAACAGATGACTGTAAGCTATTGTAAACAGGCAGCTTTTGTGGAAATTTACCAGACTGAGTAGTCATAGGCCTTGTAAATAGGTAGCCTTGGCAGATAGTACCAACTTAGAAAAGGACTAGTGAATCATAGGCCTAGTCATAGTGACCTGTCCCCTGAACCTTCACACAGCTGATGCCCAGTTCTGAAAGATATCTGTACCCCCCTGAACACTCACGCTCTGGTGTCATTCCCTTCCCCATGTCCTGCCTTTTTGTGTTTATAACCCCTGTGTGAATAAGTAAAAATTATGATTTGATTTAAAGAAATAATAGTATATAGATGCCTATAAGATTATAATTGGTTCAGAATAATATGCAATATTCTCTAAATTACTTATTTTGCTTTCATCAAAGGTAAAATCACCTAGGTTAAAGGTATCTTGGGACATCTTATATAATAAAAAGGGATGAGTTCAAAAGTATACACTGATGCTATTCTTTTTGATTCTTCTCAATGTATTGTTTTGCCAATCTCATGTATAATGGAAGTTTAGAATTAAAATTTCAATTAAAATATGCTACAAAGTCTTTAAAGTTAGATGTATATTGTTAAATATAATTATTTATCTAACTTTTGACTGTTGATTGCATACCAATTATTTATTAACAGTTAATGATATATTTGGTTTTGTCTAATCTTACCAGAATGATTATCACAGAGTTTTGGCAAACTCTAACAATTAAAGCCATTCATTCTTTTGTGTCATCCTTTGTTTTAGTCAATCTCTGTCCTCTCTGTCCACATGCTTAGTGTTATCTACAAGATGGGATGACTTGCTTAGTAAAAGTCATAAATTTAACACCTAGGTAGGGAGTAGGTTCATGAATTATAGATTGTATTTAGAAAGAACTCTGAACTAAGTGTTTTAATACAATTCTATTACAATGTATATGCATTCTAGTTGTAAATGACTGATTGAAATCCATTCTAGTGCATGAGTCAGAATCACTTAGCTTCTTCTACCTCACTCCCTTATTGTTTATGTTATGCTCATAATCTTGTTCCTATCTATGGATGGAATGAATGACAATTTCTAATGGCAACTAATGGCTAGAGCAGCTGTGATGGATTATATGGCTTTTCAACTTGAAACATTTGGTTAGATGGAACCACAACTGAGGAATTTCCACCATGAGATTATGTTGTATCCATGTATAAGGAGAATTTTATTCATTGCTAATTGATGTAGGGGAGGCTATGAAGATAGCCTCATTCCCTAACAAGTTTGGCTGGGAAATATAAGACAGGCAAGTGTCTGAGCAATCCTTGGGAGAGGGTGTTAAACCTGGTTGGGCTAGTAAACAGCGATCTTCCTTAGTTTCTTCTTTAGTTTTTGCCTCTGGGGAGGTTTGAATAGGAATGGCCCTGAGAGTCTTATGTGATTAAATGCTTGACCCATAGAGAATGACACTTTCGGAGGTATGGCCTTGTTAGAGTAGGTGTAGTCTTTTTGGATGAAGTATATCACTATGAAAGCAGGCTTTGAGGTCTGATATGCTCAAATTACACCCACTGTGGCTCACAGTCTCCTTCTGTTGCCTGCAGATCCAGATGAAAATCTCTTAGCTCCTTCTCCATCACCATGTCTGCCTGCATGCTACCATGTTTCTCACCATGATGATAATGGACTAAATCTTTGAAACTGTAAACTGCCCCAATTAAATTTTTTCCTTTATATAAGTTGCTGTGGTCATGGTGTCTCCTCACAGCTCTAAAATCCTAACTAAAACAGCCTCCATATGCATTCTTGAAATTATGCTCTGGCTTCCCTTGTTAATGGATTCTAATCTGAAAGTTGTTATTGGATCTTTCTTCCAAATAGTGTTTTGGTCAGTGTCAAGTAGCATAGAATAAAGCATACTCAAAACCACTAAGCATAGCTTTTTCTGATTCACACAATTTACTAGAAGGGAACATTTTGGAAAAGTTCTAACCATACTTCAACAGAAAATATAGCCAATAAATGTAAGATTGTTCTTAAACGCGGACATGTTCTAAGTTGGAAAGTTGAAATCTAGGTTGAAAATGAACAGTAAAAAGGGCTATGAAACAAATTCCATGATTTTTTGGGTGTCATCACCATAAACATCAAGGTATCCAGACAATTGTAATAACATGGATAAACAAGGTAATATATTCCCCTTTGAGAACACTAAACATTTATAATCAGATCTTTACAGCTACATCTCAGTGCTGATTAGCTTTGAGTTTGAAAAAAAAAGTCTTTAGATTAAGATGAAATTTTGTTGATGGTTTAGTGTCTGGGAGCCATGGCTCCAGCTGCATATGTAGCAGAGGATGGCCTTGGCAGGCATCAACACGCCCTTTGTCCTGTGAGGTTTTGATATCTTAGTGTAGGGGAATTCGAGCTAGGGGAGACAGGAGTAGGTGGGGGATCTCCCTCTTAGAAGCAGGGGGAGAGGCGATGGGATAGGGGTCTGGGAGGGGTGTAAACAGGGAGTGGGGATAACATTTGATATGTAAATAAAGAAAATATCCAATATTTAAAAAAAAGGAAAAAAAGATGAGGTTTTGGTCAAAGTGGTAAGTGTTCCTGTAGAAATGATTATTTTTCACTTCTTTAGAGGCTTTGCGTTGCCAAGCCTTGTCTTTCTTGAAGTTATTTTCTATTTCTCTGTAGTCTTTTCCACTTTTCCTCTTTTAGATTTTTCTGTGTTGCTGCCATATTTTCACCTTTCTTAGAAAGAATTATTTTTACCCTTCGGTTTCTTTATACTCTCTCTTCTCTCTTCACCCTCGATTTCTCCTATGTATAGTCCACAAAGTGAAATACACCCTATTTTACTTGTGAATTACTACAATGTCTTTAACTTAGAAATTTCAAGCATGAAATTTGACTAGTTGTCAAGATTTCGCAATCTGCTTTTCTTAACCATTAATTAAAATGATTTTAAGCAGGTTTAAATAGAATATTTTGCATTTCTAATGTTTTAAGTAAACATAAAATTTGCACGAAAGTTATGTCGGTTGGTAAGTGCTTCGAAAGCAAGTATAAATAAAAAGCTAAGATAAAGTCCTAGTAGTCACACAAATGATCATCCTGGTGGAGGTGGCATGCACTTGTAAACACAGCTTTGGAGAGTCCAAAAGTCATACTATGTAATCTAGTTAGTGAGAGAGTCTGTCTCTGAAGAAAAGATAGATGGCTTCTCAGAGTGACACATGAAATTATCTACTAGCCTCCACGTCTATACACATATGTGCATACACATTTACATATATACCCAAACACTTAAATAGAAATAATGGATGAATTTATTTGTGTCATACAATATTACTATAGTCATTTAAACCTTGAGACATTATACTTTATTGTGGATATTTTATCACAAATTTATAGTAAAATATGTCTTAGTTTATCACAATATAACTTACACTTTGACTCTACTGACTCAATCCTTAATGGGCTTTGTAGTTCATAATATAGTCACCAATATTTCATTTAGGATTCCATTCACAGTAGTATTTACCCATTTAGACTGATAAAAGATACAGAAAAAATGCTTCTTAGTCTTCTTCACGGTGACTAGAGAGGTGCCTACAGCCTCCTAAAGTACTGAATTGCTGTAACTCATTAAAAGATTTCACACAGTAAATCTCAACATTTCTAATGCTGTGCCTATTTTATGTAGGTGTTTATGTTTTGGTGACACCCAAGCATAATACTATTTTTATTGATACTTAATAGCTGTAATTTTGCTAGTTATGAATTATAGTATTAATATTTTGCTTACCAAAAGTATCATGACTCACAGGTTGAGAACGACTGATGTTCGTTAAAAAAATTTAAAGGACACCTAGTGCTAAAAATTTTGTAGTGTCACAGCAATTGTATAATTATATGTGAATAGGTGGATGATGTACATGACTGTAAGGAGAAAGAGGGAGTAGAAACATATCAAACTCATGATTAAATTGGTTAAAATTATTTGATAGCCATGATTGAAAACATATTTAAGGTTGGAAAATTGAGTTAAAGTCATTGTTTTTTTAATTAGCTAATAGAAAAGCTAGTACAATATTTGCACAAGAATTGGTTTATATATGTGTGTATATATATATATATATATATATATATATATATATATATATATATATTATCGGATTTAAGGCTTAATTCATAAGATGGAAAGCCATCCCTGATACTGCCCTGGAGGCCAAGAACTTCAGACTACATAGTTCAGAGATCTATAAAAAGTAAAATATTACTATTTTACCAAAGGAACATTACAATAAAATACCTCCAAATGATTTTTATATCCACAAATCAATGTCCAGTTCAGCCATCATCAGAGAAGCTTCTTTCTTCACAGAAGAAGTAATAGAGAGACACACAATTTATAATATTGAAGGAGAGAACTTGGAACACTCAAATAACCTACTGAAGTATTTGGTAGAGGGGAACAGGACTGAAGCCCTTAGGGTCAGCAGAAAGAATGGCTAAAGGTTTTTTTTTAATGTACAGCAGAACTATATATCTCTATCTCTATCTCTATCTCTATCTCTATCTCTATCTCTATCTCTCTATCTCTATCTCTATCTCTATCTATCTCTATCTCTATATCATCTATATCTATATATCTAGAGAGATATTTGTGCATATATATATATGATAGAATGTAGCAGTATATAAACAGTAACTATTGAAATTTCACTATCTAATTTATCTAAATTATCTTTTATGTTAAAGTTCATTGTTTTAAATTCTCTTTTATTGTACTAAAATTTGTATCCATTATAAACCTTCTGAGTAATATCAAGTGAAGCAATATGCTCCCAAGATGGCTGAAAATCTTGTGTGTGTGTATGTGTGTGTGTGTGTGTGTATGTTGTCTGTTCTACTTTCTAGGATGTTTGAAATTTAATGGGGATTATGTCAGGAATGGTTTGAAATTATGTCATATATCACATACCTTAAAATTACTAAACAGTAGATATTTAAATTTCATCATATAAGTTATGTTTATTAGTTGATATCTACATCAATCATGCATGTATAATATTGTATAACTTATAATTGAATTTGAAAATCACACTATTGCCAGTGAATCTGTACTGGCTATAATGTCAATTATAAAATTCGAAACAAAATAAAATACAGAGCTGCTCGGAGAAAGGATATATGTCATCCATTCTCATAAAGGCTCCTCCATGAAGTGATGATCATGTCTGTTTGAATTAGGCCTTTAAAAGCTCATTCATGCTTTTGTTATTTCAATATTAGGTTACAGCAATCTCCCACTGGCTGCTGGCCCAAGAGAGAGTTTCCTGATCTCTTGATGGAGTAAAATAACTCTTTCAAATTCCCCTTGAAAAGGACATCAGTCTAAATATAGTTTCAGGATCCTTTTATTATTTTTACTGTAATTTCAGGTTAAATGGTTTATTGATTCTGACAAAGAGTCTTTAAAACTTTTTAATGCATTGACTTGCTGAAAATTCTTATTTTTTCTCATTTGTTTGTTTTTTAATCTGTGATGAATCAATCTTACTCTTATGTTCAAGGCTAACTTATGCTTATCACATATTAAAGCTTATAGATTTGGTCCTCAAATAAAATTCCCCAACAAACATGTCCTATATATGCAAGATGCATTCATCTTTTATAAACAAGAAAACTAATTTAAATATTCTTTTCAACATAAATACTACTAATTTCCATTGCATTGTAAATTGTTAGAAGACATTGTTTTGTACTAGTTTTCTATATGGTATGAGGTATGCTTGATTTTTAAGTATTAGATTTAATGACAAAATAAACATTATATAAGTGACTTCATGTGGTAAATGACATATTTATGCTAACACCCAAATTAAAAACAAATGATGCCAAATGTATACCACTCTGTCGTTACAAATGAGTAATAGTATACACATGTGTTAAAGGTAGTACAATGAAGATGACAAGTATAAAATTGGAACAGTAATAGCTTTCAGGTTTTCAAGTGCACATTCTCTAAGTGACACCAGTGGATTTACATGAATGGTGTTGGAAAGATTTCTGTGGGGACAGGGAGATGGTTCAGGGTGCTGGCTGTGGAAACATCAATATTGGTGTTTATATCCCTGCACCTACATAACAAGCTTGGCTTCATATGCTTGTCTGTCACCTCATGATTTACACAGGCTGATAAAGGAGTAAAAGTGGAAGTTACTAGTTTCCGACAATGTGAAAATATCACAAGCCCCATGAAGAGGAAGACTATGATAAAGGAGGACACCTGCTATCCTCTTCTGGTCTCCACCTGTATAGATATGTACACACTGCTTCATAGACTTGCATGAACACACAAACCCATCAATAACTTGTTAAGTTTTTATTCATAATTATTAGAATAATTGTTACCCCACTTAACATACAAAACATAACAACAAAAACAGCTGGTATCACAATGTTTTCCGGAAGCCTGAGTATGTTCTCCTATGCTAAAAGTCACTTCAGTTCAAATGTTGCTTTAACTTCCTAGTTAAAAAAATATCTAAAATCTCGTTTCTCTACATCTAAATTTAAAAGATATTTGCTATATTCAACTCTTGTCATTCCCTAAATAATATAATTGTTTTTTACAGTTCTTTATGCCATTTAATTGTTCTAAATGTACTGAGATAAATATATATGTACACACACATATACAAACACACGTATTATATGTATATATTTGTGTGTGAATGCATATCTTATATGGTATGATGTATGCTTGATTTTTAAGCATTAGATTTACTAACAGAAAAAAATGTGACTATAAATACACACACACACACACACACACACACACACACATATATATATATATGTATATATATATATATACATATGTGTTGGGAGCCGCCACGAGAGCTGACAAAGTCCGCCATCGCTAGGTGGCGCTGTCGCCCGTAATTCTTCCTAGTACCAAGTAAACTGCGCATGTGCCTTGGTAAGCCCGCCAAAGCTAAGCCCATCCCACGGCGTTTGGCGCGCTACGAGTAAGCAGCCAATCAGGGGGTGAATACCCCGCTCTGGGGTATATAGGCAGTGCTTTCCCACGCCTTCTCGTCTTCTACCACCATTTTGGTTTATGGGAATAAACGTGTTTCTACGGAAGGATTCTGGTGTGTATGTGTGTGTGCGTGTGTGTATGTTTTTTGCCGGCGAGATCACTACGCGCGCGCCCCGCACATTTGGTGCCGAAAAACCCGGGAGAATTTTCCATCGCCGGCACGTTTTCAGAAGACCCTCCGCCGCTTCCCATCCACTCGCGGAGTGAATCCAGAACCGTAGAACGGGGTAATGTTCTCTGAAAGATATGTCTCGATTTGATTTAGTTCACTTCCCTCCCCAGTTGGCAGGAACCTTAGAGGCTTTCACTATGGTGTTAGCAGCCTTAGTTTTCTTCCCTTTGGTCCTCATGGCCGCTCGGGGAGTGGAAAATGGATTACAGGTCAGCATGTCAGGAACAGAGACAGAGAAATGGAAACACATAAATATTCAGAAAGGAAAAGGGAAAAAAGACGTATTTAAGAAATCAGGCCTCCCCGATAACCAATTCACGGGGATGAGAGATGAGAGAAAGAACGCTCTCGGGAGAGACGGAAGGAAAGTAAGCCTCAGAAACAAACCTCTGTATCTGGTAAAAGAGCCGGGGTTTTTACGGCGTGATAGCTCTGAGTCAGAGGGGCTATCTTCCGACTCAGAGGACTCAGATGTAGAGACAGATGGGGAGGATAGATGCCAGCCGAATAGCCGGCCGCCGCCGCGAGATCGAGTGCTGGAGTTAGTAATGGTTAATTAGAGACTGTGTTTGCAAGAAAAGTGTTTGGGAGAGAAAAGGAATTAGAAAGCAGGGTATTGAAGTGTTAAATTAGCTGCCAGCTACATCTCCTATGAACGAGATAAAAAGTTACATTTTAAATATGAGAGAGAGAGAAAGAGTTTTAAAAAATACAGGTGCCCTCTCTCTGAGCTGTGTCAACAAAAAGAATGAAAAGGCTATTTCAGAGTTCATCTAGAAACAGAGAATTCGGGAGACGTCTTGAATTTCTCTGTAGCTCCTAGAAGTTTTTTGTGTACGTCCTTGGCGCGCCAATGTCCACGTGTTTGTGTTTGCTTTTTGTTTCATTGTCTAAATGTTCTGTGTTTGTTACGTGTTCAAAAAGAAAGATCGTTAAAACTGCTTGATCCAACCTTTGGGAGCTAAAAAAGTCTTTTCAGGAATTGAGGTTGACATAAGCTGCTTTTAAAAGAGACCAGCAGCATTTTGGGTTTTATAAGGAAGCTAAGAGTCGTTTTGTCCTAGAAAAACCTCTGTGACAAGGTGCTTTTCTCTTGAAATTACAGCTAGAAAGACAAGAAATTTTGTTTGATCTAAAAATAAGATATATAGCCATTTCATTGTTGTTTCTAATTGGTTTTAAAAGTATAAAAATGTTCTACATGTCTTGGTTATAGACTATTGGCTTAAATTATTGGGTGTAATTAAAAATTTACAACTTTGATAACGAAAGGTGGCGTGGAACTAGCTCAGTGTTGGAGTCGTTCAGAAACCAGGTATATAGAAAGTAAGATTTTAGACCAATGTCTCTTCAATGAGATTAAAAGCTGCTTCATGCATTCATGTGTAGAGAATTAGCAGCAAAACTTTGTAGCATAGGGGTGGTCTGCTTGGTGTTGATTTTAGAAAAGATAGATTGTTTAAATTGGTTTTGCTTTTGCTTCTCAAAATTAATGGTTACACTCTAATGCTACAAAAGATATTTAAAAATTTAGTTAAACTGCCAGTATTCCATTGGCTACAGTTGGCAGTTGTAATCTTGAGTTTAAAAAAATTTTTTTTTTGATTCGCCCATGTTATAGAAAGGGGGGGGCAGCAGGTAGAGTTAAATAAAAATATTTATAACAAGTTGTGATACAATGCTGGCCTGCTAGAGATTAAGAACGTTTACATTTAAATTAAGACACGCAGGGTGAGATCTTAACGTGCTTGTAAGACAAGGTCAGTGTGATGTTAATCAGGTTAAACTGTCCACACAGTCCTCAGAACATACAAGCAAAGACAGACTTAGATACTTGTCTTTGCAATGAAATTGCACCCTCATACAATCAGGTTCTGGCCATAACTGCACAGAGCCATAGAGATGGGGAATGTTTTAAATGTAGAAATTTAGATAGTTTTTAAAGTGACTGTCCCAGGAACAGAGACTTAAACAACAGCCAGGTGACCAAGGTTACCTGACACACCTGTCCTTGGTGCAAGAAGGATAATCCTTGGGCCAGGCCTCAGGATATAGGCCAAGATTAAAACATTTACATTTAAATTAGACTTTAACAGAGTAGTTGAGACAGGAGCTTAGATTTCAGACATTCCTATTGTCCTGTCCCACCTCAAAAAGGGTGTTCTCTAGAATTTGTTTATTGCCTTGCTTGTTCCTTAGGGAGGTGTCTGCCTCAGACTCAAAAGAAATTCAAAACAGCTTTTGGGCCAGGCCAAAATTGTTGGGTGTGATAGAGACAAAATGGCCTTGGTTCCTCTGATGTGTATTAGGTCTTATTAGTAACAAGAGACCTAATCTTAAATTAATAATTGAAAAAAAAAAAGGGTTTTAAAAGATTGATAGATACTGGGGCTAATTAACAATTATTAGAAGACAAGATTGCCTTCAGCTTGGCTTTATTTGATACTTCACTCAGCTAAAAAGAGTTGGTTATTCAATTAATCAAAAAACACTAGGGCCGGTAGTGGTGGCGCACACCGGTAGGATTTGCTGAAGGAGGCAGAGGCAGGAGGGTCACGAGTTCAAGGCCAGCCTGGTCTACAGAGTGAGTTCCAGGACAGCCAGGGCTACACAGAGAAAGTTCAAATTTAAGATTTATAAGACAAATGGGGCACTACAGCCTGACTTGCCTACTCCAGCTGCCATTCAAGTAAATACATATAAAAAATTATTATAGATTTAAGAGATTGTTTTATATAGTTCCTTTACCTCCTGGTAAAGGTGAGAGGTTTACATTAAGTAAAATTGCTTGTGAGTTTTGAGAGCCCATGAAGCCATTCATTAAGAAGGCTTGCCTCAAAGAATAATTAATGGCCTTAAAAAATTTGTTGTTGCTTTAATACAAAAGGTTAAAGCATTTAAATCTCTCAGTATATATTATTATTCATTGTATATTTTATTGGCTGATCCCTCTAAAGGAGTTTTTCTACAAGCCTTTGCTCTAGTATAATGAGCTTTAAGATTTTAGAGTACTTGTTGCTCCAGAAAAGTGATTTTCAAAAGTTGTTAACAGATATTAATTGGCTAAAACCTCATTTTCAGCTTGATAGGCCAAAAGAGATGGACAAATAAAAAGACATCTTGACCGGACAATGAAAAAGTCCAGATTCTATTTTATTAAAAGCCAGGGGAGCGGTCTGTGTGTTTCCACAGGAAGAAGACAATCCGTTTTGGTTACCAGAGCGGCTGACACGGCGATACTGGAAAGTGACACCCAGACAGACCCTCCAGGCTTTGATGATAGCCCTTGTACTGATCCAAGGGATACAGGTTCCTAGTATTTTGTTTATTTTATCAAATTCCACCTTTAAGAATTGTCCCAATAAAACCCACTGGATGTCCCAGTGTTGGAATTCTAAAGATTCACTCGCACTATGGTTGCCAGAGTCACGCGATGGGTTCCCATCCCCGTGGAGACTCATTCCACTTTGTCATTATTTAGACAAAAAAGAAATTTGGTATAACTACAGCCATAGTGACGACGATATTAATTAGTGCCGTTATCGCCACTGCCACTGAGATTGCTATGTCAACTTCTGTTCAGGTGGGCACTACCCCCAATTGTCAGCCACGGTGGCAGAGACTGTTAACCTTCAAACCTCCGCCAGTACCCTACTAAAAGGCGGGCTAATCATCCTTAATCAACGCCTTGATTTAGTGAGAGAGAGATTAGATATCCTCTTTCAACTAGCCCAATTGAGATGTGAGAGAAAACTAGGTACACTTTACATCACCAGTGTACAGTATAAAAACTTTACTCGTGTAACTAATCTGTCCAGAAAATTGTTTCAGTATCTTACAGGAAACTGCTCAGAAAACTTCAGTGAGACACTCAGAAAATTGAGAGCAGCTGTGGTGAACATCAACTCGATGCACGTGGATCTGTCCCTGACTGAGGGACTGTCCTCCTTTCCTTTTCTTCCCTTTTTTAAGTGGGTGGGAGTAGGCCTGTTTAGTTTACCCTAAGTTGTGGTTTAGTATTCATCCTTTGATTGGTTTGCGAACTCATAGCTCAACATAATCTTGACAAGGCTATTTTTGCACAGGCGCTTCCAAAGTACTAGGGGCTTCCCCTGCAGTGTGGTTATCACTGCCTCAATTATAAGCAGTCTCCCCCCCACGAGTAGTGGTGCTAAATGTTAGGCCATCAGCGTTGCACCCCAGAGATTTGCCCATTACACTGGGTCAGTGAGGAGTCTTGGCCTGGCTGATTCTTGTCTGTATAGCTGTGGTACCTGAATTTTGAGACAAACAGCCCTTGCACCCCTAGGAGATGACTCCATTGCACAGGGATGGGTGTTTGCATCTCTTTCTGTTCCCCTTAGCCCTTGCACCCAGAGGACTTGTGTTTCCATTGCACCTGGTAGGGTAAGGGAGACGGTTTTAAACTGTTGGTTCTTTGATCGCTTATTCCCCCAAGATGGAATTTGCTTGATCAGGCCTTAGGTTTGAGTCATAACCGGTACCATACTAGAACAGGCCAAGAACAGCCAGTTAGATAACTCCATCCTTTTTTCTCCAGGACAGCTGCCATTGGTCCCAATGACGGGAATTAGGCTGATGCCACATGCCAGATTTACACCATGAAGACAACTGAGGAATTGATGACAAGCCAACCCCATGACGGGATTAGCGAGTGGCAATGACCCGGGCACGGGTATATCCCTCGCAGCCTAAGACAGGGTGGCTTGCTTTTCCTTGGTGTTAGCCCTATTGATGCTGGCTGTGGAGAAATGTCAGTCAGCCTAGACACAGGACATTGGCCAGTGCCTGTTTGACAAATCTAAAAGGAAATAGCCAGTAGACAGATTCCTCAGCCGCTGCACCCTAGGGCTTCTGGTAAAGACACCCTGTAAAGCCTCAAACATTTCTGTACACAGTCCCTGCCCACTAAGGTGTTCGTTCCACGGATAGAAGGTCTGGTAAGTCAATAACAGAGTAGACGGATAAGTCTCGGCCACCTAAGACAGGGCAGCCTCGGGTGGGGAGGCTGACCCCGTGACGGGTAAGAGTTTGAGCACCGCCCTCTAAAGAGACTCAGACCCGCCGTGAGACCCCCCAAAATTGGGAGTTACGAAACCTTCCCAGGGACCTCTGCCACCCTCTATTTTTAAACAAAAAGGGGCAGATGTTGGGAGCCGCCACGAGAGCTGACAAAGTCCGCCATCGCTAGGTGGCGCTGTCGCCCGTAATTCTTCCTAGTACCAAGTAAACTGCGCATGTGCCTTGGTAAGCCCGCCAAAGCTAAGCCCATCCCACGGCGTTTGGCGCGCTACGAGTAAGCAGCCAATCAGGGGGTGAATACCCCACTCTGGGGTATATAGGCAGTGCTTTCCCACGCCTTCTCGTCTTCTACCACCATTTTGGTTTATGGGAATAAACGTGTTTCTACGGAAGGATTCTGGTGTGTATGTGTGTGTGCGTGTGTGTATGTTTTTTGCCGGAGAGATCACTACGCGCGCGCCCCGCACACATATGTATATATATATATTACTGTACTGGAAAACACTTAAGAACTAGGGTTCTGGCTATACCGCAAATATAAACACTTTCAATTATGAACAGTAAGTATGGTACAAAATGGAATAAATGTTGTTCTTATTTTTTTAGAAAATAAATTAAAATACCCTTTAATTATCTGTCCATGTGTTTTAATATCTATTTTAAAAATAGCTACCATATATATATATGTATTACTATTTATATGTTTATTTAAAAAGAGTGTACATATATATAATTTTAAAAATATCATTTAAATGAAAGTGTGTAAATAAATTTTTACTCTTCTGAGGTAATTTTCTCTCAGGCTTTACCTATATTTTGCTTGTTCTCTCTCTGCAGCCTCTCTCTGTGCAACAGATCAGGTAAAACTGCCTCTCTTTCCTCTCTCAGAACTGCTTCCGTTTCCTCTGCCTTCTCATGAGAGTTGGTAAAATCATATTTTGTCAAATTTTTCTCTGATTCTTCACTTTGCCTGCTAATTAGGTGTTACCTTCAAACATGGCTGCTTCCTTCTACAAACTAACATTATCTTTCATTGTTGTGATTAAAGGTGTGTACAAAGGGTGTGTCTGTATTTCAGCTAGAGTAGCTAGGCTGCTGGATTAAAATCTCTCTACAAAAGTGCATTCACAATCTATGTAGTTTTGAAATGTTAAAAATTTATGTTAAAATTTTCTTTTTAGCCCCAGATCTCTGCTTTTAATCAGAGCATGTGATAGTTGCTGTTTTCTACCTTTTGAATAACATTTGCTAATAATATACCCCTGAGTTGGAGGTAAGGATTCTACATAATTTATACACTGAAGCTCAAGAATGTGTTGTAATATAAATCTTACTTAGCAGGACTAATGAGATATTGACCGCTTCTTTCATTCCACACAGTGTCTTTATTTTGTACCCTACACAGGTGGTAACGCTAGCAACTGGAGATTTTTCTCTTTGACAAGATAGGACAATGCAAATACTCCTATAAGAGAAATTATGAGTTGAGTGAACATATCAATCAGATATTTAATGGCAAATAAATATATAATTGCTGCATGATTTGAAAATTGCATTACAATTTAATGAAAAACAATTGCTCTTAATAAATTGCTAGTACATGCCAATTAATTACTTGAGCATGCCAATTGAAATTAACAAATTACCATTGTGGAAAAATAATTCTCAGTAATTTAGTGATTGTTATCTAATATTCATTATTTTATAGCACTAATTTTCATGAATATCAAATTCTTCTTGAGGTAAATTATTCATACATTTTTCAATTAAATTATAATTGTTTTTAAATAATGAACATTCCTATATAATTTTTTGTTATTCCAAAATATCAATTTTTAAAGGAGAAATATATCTATGTCTGTGATAAGTTTTATTGCTTTTTAAATTATATGCTAAATTTTCATAAATTTTTATCTCTCTTATAAAATATGATACTATAAAAAATTTAAACATAACCAGTAAGTAGTGGTGCAGATGAGTATTAACATGTTTTCCTAACATTAATGAATCCCTGAGTTCACTACCTATCTTCAAAGAACAAGAACATAAATATATTTCATTATCTCCCCTCATCTAATTTTGTTTAGTTGGCCATGAAGAAATTCTTTGCCAAATTACCTGATCTAAGAACATAAGACAAGTTTAGACAGAAAAGAATGTCAGATCATATCAGAAGCCACATTCATATATTCTTAACAACACAGATTCTTAATTATGAGCTGGAAACAAGTCCATAGTAATGGACATATCAAAGTGGATTGGGAAATATTCTCAACTTTATTCAAAGAAATATACAAAACATAGAAAAGCTGGGAGCTCAAGAAGTGATCTTCCTCAGGAAACAAATTGATAACTGATTATCCAGTGCCAATCAGCAACCCTGAAACATATATACAAATATAATATACCAAC
>NW_021620932.1:5731894-5834302 GCF_004785775.1 Grammomys surdaster
AATTGACAAGCAAATTTACCTCCAGAGCCTTCTTTGCCCTTCTGTGGGGGACTTTAAGCCAATTTTGGTAACTAGGGTTCAGAAGATCCCATGCGCTCTGGCAGCACTTGAGATCATTTCCAACTTGTTGCATGCCTATTCATATACCTGTACATTGTGCATACTTCTGAGTGTTGAACTTTGAATACAATGTGAATAAAATACCTTATACATCTGAGACCTAGATCTAACACTTACATTGTATATAACCCAGTTTCTCAGAGATTCATTTTTAGGTTATATTTATCCTAATTACCAAAGAAGTGAGCAGGGGATTCAGATGTTAATCTCATTAGTTTAAAAGTGGTCAAAAACTCTTAAACACAGTTTGTGCTGAGTAATTTTCTGTCGATTTGAGAAGGCATTTGAGAAGAGGGAACATCTAATGAAAAATGTCCCGACCAGGGCAAGAATATGGAGCATTTTTCTTTGTTTGTTTTGTTTTGTTTTTCCATGATAGGGTTTCTGTGTAGCCCTGGCTGTCCTGGAACTTACTCTATAGACAGGTTGGCCTCAAACTCACAGATATCTTCTTGCTCTGAATCCTGAGTGTTAAAGGCCACCAACTCCCAGCTGCATTTTCTTGATTAATGATGGAAGGACAAGGGCCAAGCACAGTGACTGTGGTGGCACCCATATCCTAGTGGCCATGAGTGGCAAAATAAAGCAGGCTGAGCAAGCCATGGGGAGCAAGCTTGTAAGAAGGACCCTCCACGGCCTCTTCATCAGATACTGCATCCTGGTTTCTGCCTTTAGTTTTTACCCTGATAGCCTGTCAAATATAATACCAGCCCCCCTGCCCAAGTTTCCAATACAACACTTATGCATTTTAACATATTTCAATTAGTTTGACAATAACAGAAATAGCGAGCAAGATCAAATCTTTAATTCTTTTCTTTTCCTTTGTTTGTTTGTTTCTTTCTTTCTACTAAAATATTAGTAGAGCAAAAAACCATGATCAGTTAGTTGGGAAGGATCAGGTGGCAAGAGATTTTGTTATTCAATGGAGATGAAACAAAATTATACAAGGTCTTTTTAGAACCACTTTTCATTATGTGTGTGTGTGTGTGTGTGTGTGTGTATGTGATTGTGTGTGCCTCTATGCCAATGTATATAACATATATGCATTTGTGTTCAGGTAAACAATTACAAGTATGAGTTTGTCAGTAGAGTCCAGAAAATCACTTCATTTGAGTTCATCAACTGTCTACCTCATTTTCAAGACAAGGTTTCTCACTGGCTTAGAGCTCACTGAATAGTTTTAGCTGGTACATGGATGAACCACAGGACGCCATCTGTCCACATAGTACTAGGATTACAAACATGTATCACCATTCACAATTTTGAATGTGGCTTCCAATGATAAAATTCTTCCATGCATGCTTGTGGAGGCAGATCTGCTCACAGAGACATTTCTACCTAGATGGTATATTGCACATACTATATTTTTTCAGTTCTGATCAAATATACTATACACTGTAGACCCTATGTTTAGCCTTTACACATTTCTTTAGAGAAATAAAGTTTCTAGATTCTATGACCTGCCTTGATAAAGAGAATGTTTGGTGGATGTAGTCTATCTCAGATTTGTACATGAGTGAGATAGGATATCAGGAGCATGGGAAAAAGAATTTGTTTCTGAGTCTGCATGTGAGGTCACCTGATTTTCTTTCATAGCCAGTTTCAAGAATGCTATGTTTCCACATATTGAGGTTTGATTTTTGAGTCCCATAAGACATGTCAGTTCACTGAAAAAAATACTTTCAAGAGAGACATGCAAAGAATTTTCTTTAGTTTCTAGATTATTCCTTTACAACGAAAACATAATTCTGAAATAATTTAATACATCTCAATGCATGATTATTCCTCTTGGAAACTTTACAAATTGTTTATCAACCATAGAGCTTTATAAATCCAAATAGTATAATAACCATTTCCTGGAAATACATTATGCTCTTCATGTACCAGTTATGCAACTCAATTTTCTGTAAAAGGAATCAAGATTTCTTTACTTTCACCAGTACTGGATAAAACGAAGTCAAACTTTAATAAAGAGGGTGTTTTTAAAAACTAAAAGGTCACTCCCTTTTAGTTAGGAGGAGTCCTTGTCTACCACACATGAAGGACTTAGCTTTATCTTCAGGATAACATTTTATTTTTCATAGTAATTTATGCCTGAAATCATAGTTCTTAGGGAATGGTGATATGGGAAGAAAACTTCAACTGTAAGGTAAAATGAAAGCCAATATAGGATATAGGGTCCTGTAAAGGCCCGTTCGAGTCAGTCAACAGGGTCTCCAGCACAGGAGTGAGGGTGCATGCTTCCAATTCCTGTGGTGTCCTTCACTGTATCCCATTTACTGGAGCTCCAACATTGAGGCACCACTATGTTCTGGTCTATTCTGCTCCACGTTTGGGGGCCACTATGTAATGGCCTGAGCTGCTGCCCTGGTCCGTGGGTCAGGATCTAGCAAAAGAGTGAGTGGGGATGGAAGGACAAGAGACGTGAAGAATGGAGACAAGACAGAGAGTCTATTCACATCTCTCTCGATTGAAAGGAATTCCTGGGTTTTTATATGCTTTACCACATGCCTTGCCCTCGTGGACAAGCAGGGGAACACAGCTGAATGTGCTTTGCCACATAGTGAACTGTTGAAAACAAGTCTCTTGTCAGGGTATAGGGTCTGACATCGCTGCAAAGATGATAGCCACTTTCTGAAAGGAGTCGGCTCTCAATAGGGTCCTGTGTTAACAAAGACAGAATTCACAGCTATAAGATATCATTAACACATTGTCTCCCTTAGCATCCTACATAGTACCTTCTGGCAGTAGTAAACTTGCTCAAGAAAGGAAGTATCTAGTTCAGTTCAAGATTGATTTTGTTTCTCTGTCTTGCAACCAGGGATTATGGTATTCTCAGAAATATTAATTTTATCATTCACTTCTGGGTTGACAACCAGTCTGGTTTGCAATAGAGTGTTTTATTGGGGCAGATCTCTAGATCCTCCCTGACTCTATTTGATAATAATGATGTTTTGGGTAAATATGTTGTGCAGCCATGTAAAATTTCTCAATTCTAATTATTGGTTCTAAACAATGTTTTTATCTGTACATTTGATTTTTTTCTTTTTAGTTATTCCTTACTTATACAGAAACTAATACTTTTAAATGGCTTACAGTGCTTTATCATCATGCAGAAGAGTTACTAGAAAAAATAAGGATATAATATAGTACCAGTAAACTGGAAAGAACTTTCAAATTTCTGTTAAGATCTCCTGCTTCATGCGTCTTACTTTGTTACAATGCAGCGAGAATGGACATTAGGGTTTTCCCATGATAGAACAGAGAGTAGGTAAGAGCATTTTTCCAGATTTCTTATTCATTTTCCAGGTCTCCTCCATTCCTTTTAGCTTACACATTTAGTTATACAAGCTGTCATATTTGAATACATCATAATTCAAGTCATAAACAAATCTAATTACAAAGGTAAGGATTTAATTTGTATAAAAACAAGCAAGGAGGGCGGGCTGAGTATTGAATCACCAACAGAAAGTCTATTAACAACTTTTAGATGAGCTCAGCTTGTAAAAATGTTTTGTGTTCTTGCTGGAACATGGGTGTTAGGATAAACGTGATTGTACTAAGGATATTTAAGCGTCCGGCCATACCAAAAGCTCAGTAGTGGTAACAGTACTTTAAGTAGAACAGTAAAATTTACATGGGCTTCCACGTTTATAAAAACAAACCAACCTAATTTAATAAGCATGAAAACTGCAATACTTTAAATGTCCACTTAAATAACAAAAATGCTAATAACTAGAAATATTTTATTTTATTTTAAAAAGTTTACTTATGTGTATACTTATGGAATTCTTTTAGAATGAACAGCATAGCACAGAATCTGATTAGTGAGAGGATCTTAGCAATGTTGCATGAACAATACACGGAATACTCATCCTATTTTATACTCTGAGATTGAGAAAATAACTTACTGCCCCTGAACTTCAAATCTTCTTTCAGCAAAGTGAGCATGCAATATGATATTCATATAAGCCTCCCTCTGTAATTTTGCGGCAAATCACAAAAAATGATGAGAGATAGGGCTACCTCTATGTTATTCATGCTAGAATATTTCTAGATATTAATATTTTCATTATTAAAGAGCAGTGCCAATTTTTGAATTACATTCTTGTATTCAATAAACTAGATCTTCCAAGTTATAAGAATATATATTATTTATAGAATTCAACAAAGCCCTTTAATTTACAGAGGAAAACTGTGGGCTATAAACATTTTTTTAAAACTTCAGTTATTCCTGCTTTATAAAACCATCCTCTATCAAGATGAAGAAGATATTTAGAGTACAAAGACAAAGTCGAAGCCACTGGATTTGCATGTAAAGCACTTCATTTCTTAACCTTAACTTCTGTCTTTCTGCATTCCTCTTTTCTGCTATACATTCTTTCATCATGGTATAGATTTTATCTGCTAAGTTCTTTGAAGTTGTAAGGTCCTTTATCACCTGTGACCTCTCTGAAACTGTCAGTCTAAAAATCTCTGTTTTACTCTCCTGTTACTTATTTCCCTGTACTATTTCAACATAGGACAGACTTCTCCCACAGACCACATACATCTCTCTATATTTTGTAGAGAATAGTATATGTAAACTGCCATGTTGAATAAGTAAAATAATTCTAAATACGATAACATGAGACTGTCATGTATAACACATTTAATGAACAGAATTATAAATATTTTGCTTACATAAATACAGTTTTATTTATTAGTAAAAAATATAGGATTAAATATAAGCAAATTCATATCAATATCCTGTGTGTCTAAATCGGTACTTCACACAGAGTGTTTAGTGGAATGTTACAGTTCTAATATTGGGGACTGGGAAGCCAGCTCATTCAGGACAATCATTGCCATACGAGCATTAAGATCGGAGTTTAATCCATAGAATCTAACTAAAAGAGACTGACTTGTATATAATCCCACCATGAGGAAAATTTAGACAGGTCAATTATTGGACTTACTGTCCAGTTAAACTCTTCTATTTCACAAGGTTAGTTCAAGAAGAGACCTCATGTCATACAAATAAGGGCTACTATCTAAGTCACAACACCTCTGAATGCCCTCTTTTCCCTACACTAATGGTCAAACCCATGCATATTCATTAACATTCTTACATATCTATCTATCTATCTATCTATCTATCTATCTATCTATCTATCTATCATCTATCTATCTATCATCTGCCTATCTATCTAATCTGTCTTTGATCATGTGTCATCTATTTATCTATTAATCATGGCTCCAGCTATATGTGTAGTGGAGGATGCCCTTGTTAGGCATTGATGGGAAAGGATATCCTTGGTCCTGGGAAGGCTGGATGCCCCAGTGTGGGGGAATTCGAGGGTGGGTAGTCAGGAGTGGATGGATGGGTGGGGGCACACCCTCATAGAAGCTGGAGAAGGGGGGATGGGATATGGGGGTTCTGGGTGGGAAAAATGGGGAAAGGAGATAACAACTGAAATGTAAATAAATAAAATATCCAATTAAAAAAAACAAAAAAAATCATTTATCTATGTACCTGTCTACTATCTCTCTCTCTCTAATAGCTAGACCATGTACATATAAATACGAACACAGAGATACATGTAACTGGTGATTACATTAATTTTTTGGGTTAGCTATGCCTATGAAGTCTTTATATAACATATGTATTTTAAAATCTAAAATTCTTGACAAAAAAGATCAAGAATCAATTAATACTCTGCATTGTAAGTATCTACCCTTGAGAATTTATAACATTATCCATGATAAAAGTGTTCCCAAATTATTCTATCTCTTTATAAATATAACAGTGCCTAAAAGTTCATTTGTTTTCATGTTCTCATTTGGCTGAGAATTTTACTTCTGTTTAAAATAACATTGCTTAAAAATTTGACAGCAATTAGCTAGTTTATATTTTGGTATTTAGCCACACTCAATGAAAAAACTGCATCTGAATGATAAAATTGAAACAATTAAATATTAACTTTCAGCACATGCTGGCAAGAATGTGGAGAAAGAGAAATACTCCTCCATTGCTGGTGGGAGCAAAGTGGTAAAAACACTCTGGAAATCAATTTGGCGGTTCCTCAGAAAATTAGAAATAGTTCTACCTGAAGACCCAGCTATACTACTCTTGAGCATATACCGAAAAAAAATGTTCCACTCTATCACAAGTACTCATGTTTTACTATGTTCATGGGAGCCTTGTTTGTAATTGCCAGAAGCTGAATACAACACAGAGGTCCTGCAACCAAAGAATGGATACAAAAAAAAAATGTAGTTCATTTACACAATGGATTACTATGTGGCTATTAAAGACAAGGACATCAAGAATTTTGCAGTCAAATGGATGGAATTAGAAAATATAATCCTGATTGATGTAACCCAGACCCAAAAGGACATGCATGGTATGTACTCACTGGTAAGTTGGATATTAGCCAAAATGTTCAGAATGCCTATGATACAACTCACAGACCATATGTAGCTTAACAAAAATGAGGCCTAAGTGTGGATGCTTCAATCACACTTAGAGGAGGGAAAAATAATCACTGGAGGTGAGGTGGGCATGGGGGTTGGAAAGAATCTGGGTGGGAAAGGAAAGGGTGAGAGCAAAGGGGAACAGGATCAAGTATGGGGGAGACAGGAGAGAAACCCAAAGGCCCAGAAGAATGAATAAAAAAATACAGCAGTATAGGATGAGCCTTGAAGGAAAACCTTTAGAAAGTCCACTAGGGATATGAGAGGTTCCCAGGATTCAATGGGGATAACCTTAGCCAAAATGCTCAACGATGGGAATATGGAACCTAAAGCAAACATCTCTTGTAGATAGACATGGCCTTCATTTGAGACATGGGGCTCCCCACCCACTTTCAAAATTCTTGACCCAGAATTGTTCCCGTCTAAATGAAATGCAGGGACAAAACCAGAGAACAATCTGAAGGAAAAGCTATCTAGAGAATGGGCCAACTTGGGATCTAACCCGTGCGCAGGAACCAAACTCCAACACTATTATTGATGCCATATTGTGCTTACAGTAGGGGACTAGCACGGCTCTCCTCTGAGGGGATCTACTAGCAGGTGACTGAGACAGATAATTACAGCCAGCAATTGGACTGAGGTCTGAGATCCTTATAGAAGAGATATGGGATGGACTGAAGGAGCTGAAAGGGATTGCAACCCCATAGAAAGAACAACAATATCAACTGACCCGGACCCCTCAAAGCTCCCAGAGGATAATTCATCAAATGAAGAGCATATATGGGCTGGTCTATGGGTCCGGCTACACATGTAAGTGAGGACTGCCTTGTCTGGCCTCAGTGGGAAAGAATCGGCTTAATTCTGTAGAAACTTGATGCCCCAGGGAAGAGGGATACCAGCAGGGTGAGATGGGTGTTTGTGGGTGAGTGGGGGAGCACCATCTCAGAAGCAAAGTGGATGTAGGATAGAGTGAAGAACTCCTAGATGGAGTAATAGGTAAGAGGGCAACATTTGGAATGTGAACAAATAAAATAATAAAAAGAAAAAATCACTAGTCTATTTAGGAATTCATAAGTGTTTGAGAAAATAATACTATACTAACAGAAACAATAAAATTGTGTAAGAGGGAAAAGTCCAGCTGCACTGTTTCCACGTTTGTCTTAGGGCAAACGTATTGCACTGTGGTAGAAAATTACTAGGGAGCTTGCTAGTTTTGCCATCTCACCTTCCTTTAATAAATGCTATTTGTAATCTGCCTCAAGAAGGAAGTGATTTGGAGTTAACCATTATCCCAAATCTATTTACAAGTTAAGAGCTCTCTGTGCCTCCAGCTCTGGAATCATGGCAGTATAATATATGGTGTGCATTGCCTTTAGAAAGATGAAGGTTACTTATCTATAAGCATGTTTTTCTGAGCATGTATCATTACATATCAGGCATTAGAAAGCCACTTACCTCCCCAAAGCAGTTACCTTGATGATTGGTTTCTGATTATAATGTTCCTGTTGGAAAACTGATTGATTCTCAGCATTTCTTTTTCCGGCCCTACCCTTAAGATTTCTGAAGATAATGTTCATATGTAAGAGGTAATTTCTGCTATTTCTTAGTTCCAGAGGGGGAATATGATTGTTTTCTTTCAAATACCAACACTAGCCACAAGGTCTAAACTGTGATCCAATAGCGAAGGAACCATTTCTGGTGTATGCATGCGTTAAGAAACGAGGAATGCAAACTGAGATATTCTCATTGTATGTGAGATAGGCATGTGTCTTAGAGGTAGCACAGTGACTGCTCCATATTCAGAGAAATGTTCTGACAATCTTCAAAAAACCATAATAAGGATAGTAAGCAGAACATGATTTATTTTAATCATTTTAAATCTAATCATCTTCTATGTCTAAAAATAATGGCAATTTTTTTTCAAATGCAATGTTATATCCTTTTGTGAAAGGTATTATAAGGTGCTAGTAGTAGTTATTCTCTTCTTAGTTCAGGTTTTGTTGCTGTGAAGAAATACCATGATCAAAGCAACTATTAAAAGGAAAACATTTAATTGGGGCTCACTTACAGTTTCAGATATTTAGTCCATTATCATCATGATGGGAAGGGTACCAGCATCCAGGCAGACATGATACTGGAAAAGGAGCTGAGAATTCTACAGCTTAAGCATAAGACAGCATAAGGAGATGCCAAACTGGGCAGAACTTGACCATAGGTGACTTCAAAGCCTGCCCCACCACCGTGACACATGTCCTGCAAGAACACCACACATACTCCAACAAGGCCTTTCCCCCTAATAGTGCCATGCCTCATGGACATTCAAACACTTGAATCTATGGGGCCGATTCCTTTTCAAATTACAACAGGTATTTTTAGGTAAATAAACAAACTTACAAACAAACAAACTGCATCACTCGAGATAGCATGAGCAACTGAGACTTCTTGTAAATAACTCCAGGGATGCAGCTACGTTAACACATGTTCTGTCCACCAACAAAAGTCTCATATGTTTTCCTGAACATAGTTTTGAAAATGTAATTAAAAATGAAAGCATCATTTCCACACAGAGTCCTTATATTTTCATTGTTATTTGATGTACTCCATTTGTATTTTTGACACACATATGTTTTAAAATATCCATCCATTATCTAATGGGAAAATCAAGCTATTAATATGCATTCTCTTCCATTTTTTGCAGTTCTGAAACAGAGAATAAGATAAAGAACATGTCAATTTAAACAAAATACATTAAAAATAACAAATTTTGCTTGAACACAGTTATATGTGGATTCTAAAAAAAAATAGCCAACGTTTAGAATGAGGGATATGGGTAAAGAGAGTTGAAAGGGTAGAAATGAAGGTCAAAGGTTATATAACTGAAAAAGGATAAATACTCTATAAATAATGACTAGTTCATAATTCACTGATTTGAAAAAAAAAGTTGCTAAGGGAACAAATAGTAAATTTCCATTCATACTTTCATTTTAAAGTGAAAATACACATGCCAAGGATAATAAAAAGCACTATCAGCTGCATGGCACTCAACTTACAAAAACACTTTACTCTGCAATAATGGTAACAGGAGGTAACCTAGAAGATGCAGGTCAGATCTTATATAAAGTAGAGGAGTCACGGGAGTGAGTGGAGACACGTCTGCTGAAGTGAGAGACTGTTCATGAGGGGCCAGAGTGCATTAGCCATATGTGAAGATCATGTAATCAAAGAAAGAAGACTTGGTAATGAAAAGAGAATGGGAATAAAGGGTACATTACTTGCAGCTAACAGCACTAGTTAGGAGTTGTACAATTAACTCCTAAAGATGAAACAATCTTCATTCACAGGAATGACATCTTTAGCATCAGCTTCTTGGATATCACTAATAAAACCTGGGTCATATTTTGTGCTCTATTGGTAATAAGGATGACATTTCTCTTTTCTTTGTTCAAAGGTTATCTAGCTCCACATATTTTTAGCTTCTGAAAAGCAATATAATTCTATTCCTAAAGGGAAATGTGTTTAGTGCTTCCTTGGAAACTAATTAAGAATTGTAACATTAGTCTTAAATATATGGTTTCTTTGACTATATGAAGAAAAAATGGTATCTTTTTTAAAATAACAAATATTGACATTTTAAGCAAAAAACATTGCAATCTGAGGAAAAATTTGAAACACTGATAGCTGATAAGCACAGGTAAAAATGAGTTGGGCTAATTTAATTACTAAATTTGATTTTCATATATTTGAGCTTATAAGACAGAAGAGAGTTCTCATCATTCAACAGCCTCTAATTTCATTCCTCTATAATAACATACCTGTATTATCAAATTGTAGCCATGATTCTCTAAGGTTTATATTAGCCTATCATGAAGAGAAACACAGTAATTTCTGAAACAAATAATCATTACTGAGCTATTAACAGAACTTAGAAGTGTTTTATTTAGCAAGAGAAAGTAATGAGCTAAACAGATGTGCAGTGTCCTGGCGGACTTACAGGTTATAGAAAACAAAAAGTCAAATCATAAAAATTATTTCATAATTATCCAATGTGGTAAGGTGGCAGATGCTGTGTAGAACAAATTATGGGACATTATTAAATCATTTCCTAGAGATTCCATCCACTCTAGAGTTTGCATTAAATTTATTTGAGACAAACCCTAGTGAAACCAAGTTACAAAATGAAAAATTTACTTTTTTATTTTGTTTTAACAATTTTCAAATTTGAAAATTTTCATTTATAAAACTCATACCTATTGACTATCCAATGATACATGGTATTTTCCTGTATTTGGAAGATGCAGTAGTCAATTATATGACCCTGTCATTGTTGAAATTAAGCCTATTGCCTAGAAAAAAAGAACATAGGTTGATGGAATATTTATGCATGATTTAGAAATTAACTATTCTGTCCACAAAGATGATCTTTATGAGCCTACAAGAAATTACCTGTTTATCATACTTTAGTATTTGACACTTTGATTTTAGTCAAATAAATTTAATATTGCAAGTCTAGATAGATTTGAACAGACATGGAGGACTCTTGAAATGGGTCTCTCCTTCATAGTCAGCAGATTCGAAAAACTGGTACTTATAATACAAAAGATAATAATCAAAGAGTCGAATCTGATTCACATCCCTGGGTAGGGGCATGGGATTCTACTGCCAGGAAGGTCTTAAAGTCAGTATCTAAAGCAGAATTGCTAGTAAAGAGCAGAGACTTACAATTAAGAGTTGATACCAAAAATGTCTATTAAACATCTAACAAGAAAATTTTGAAAATTATAGAAAAATGCATAGAAACTGGAAAAATCTAGATTGTCATAATGATCTCTTTAGCTATTGTCCATTCTCTCTAAGTATATGCTTTGCACATACTATTTGGCTCTTTTCAACTCTTATCCCTTGATAATGTACCACTTTACTTGGTACAAAAGCGTGCATATCTTCTTAAATGTTTTGTATATTGCCTCTAAGTTCATTTTTTTTAAATCATGTGGACTAGGGAATTTAAATATGGCCTAAAAGACATACTGCAAATCTTAAATGCTTCTCCTTCACTTCTTATATTGTTTATGTATGAGTTGTGATTGTATCCAACTAGATGTAACAGTCATTACAAAGAGATTCTCTAACTCCAAAAGAATTGATAAGAGGATTATATGATTATGTTTCTTTTTCAGATACCAATATGTGCAGGTATATAGAAATGGTTAATCCCATATTAACACTAATAAGAAAGTATTTTCATCAAATAGTTCTCACATAGTTCATATAAGATGTATACATAAAATTGTTTAAAATAAGTTCAATACATAAAATATTAAAGCATTCATACTAAAACAAAATAACAAGATTATCTGTGCCAGTAAGCATTTATAACTAGGGTTCTATAGATATACTCTTTATTTAAAAAAGAAGGAATGATACCTTTTAGTTTGTGGTTTTCTACATTCCCACAATTATCAGTGTGGTAAGAAATCTTGCCTCACTTGTATTTAAAACATTGAACTAAAGCATGGTTTTGAAAGCATGATATTTGATGTGAATAAAAGGCAGGAGAATGAGCAAGGTAGATAAAGAAAAAAGATAACATGGGGAAATGATTTACCATCAGTTATATAATCTCATCACTATTTATTAAATGAAGACAAATGAAAGTTATAGTGACATTTTAGTCAAAGCCTTTTTATTAGAAAGTGTGCTGTTAACAGACAAGTAGAAACAATTTTAAACATTAATTTCAAAATGTTGGTTTAGAAACATGTGTAGCAATATAAGCTTCTGTACCATTCTTTACAATTCTGTATCATTCTTTACAATTGATGCTTGGTTCTAGATAATGGTCTTATATAATTTTAAGGTCTATTATAACTGTTTACTGTTGTTTTCTGTTTTTAAGCATCAAGTAGAATTAGATATTTTCAGTAATTATTCAAATTTAGCAATAATAATGTTATGAATTTTGCTGTCAGCTTTATTAGCAATTCTACGAATAATATAGGAAATAGAATTTCTTGTCGAATTTATAGTAAATATCAAATTTATAATAAGGCAGATTTTCCTCAACTTTCATTTTTAAATCTATGATACTACACTAACTTACATTTGACAATATTGCATTTGAAAATATACCAGTTATTTGACTCAAAAATTATCCAAAGGCACATTGAATTTACAAGCTTTAATGTATTAAAGGCAAATTACAACTATAAATAGTAAACTTGATTCAGAACCAATAATATATTCAAGTAATATAAAATGCATTTTCTTACTATAGTTTTAAAATTGATAATGATTTTAGGAATTGTGCATGATATAAAATATTATGAAATTATTTAGTATTCTCATAGTTTCAAGATATATGAAAAATATGATTTTTGTATTTTTATAACTTGTTTCTTGACAAATTATCATAGTTAATATTATATTCATTAAAGTTAAAGCAATACCAAAAATTACTGCTTTTGTCAGGGAATCTAACACTATACTTGCCCTACATTGCTTTCTGAATCCTATCATATTTAAACACCCTAAAACCAGACCTTTTCTGCCCAAGGAAGCTAATTAAAGAGTATCTAGACACCACATATACACAGAAGAGGACTGAATAATACATGAAGATTGACTGAACTCAATTTCTTTATATTTTTATCTTTATTCATTAGGGTACTCTGCAAAGAACAGGAGTTGAAAATGGAGAAATAAATCTTATAAACCTTGCAGTCATTTGTGCTGCAGTTTTTTAAGCTTTGGAACTACACATAGGGAGGACATCGAGCTGTAAAATATGTGGCCAGCAAGCCAAGATATTTGTAATATTCACACATCAGCATCCTGTAGGTCCTTTTGATTCATTTGTCACTACTTGTCTATCATATCCAAATTGTCTTATATATTTATTGCATCTGACATTTAGTAATTGATACAGACTAGCAGAATGTTCTTGTTTACATCTTTTTTGACTGTCTAACACTTATGTACCAATTCAGATAATATTAGTATCCTGAAAATTGCCAAAGTTTAAAAGTACCAGGAATGGAACAGTTAATGATTTCTGTCCCCATAAAACTCATTTCTGGTGGAATAGAGAATGAGTATAATATTGAAGCCATTACTTGGTTTGTCACCAAGTAATACCAGTAAGTGTAAGTTTAAGAAGTACGAGAGGATGAGAAACATTAGACTAGCTTATATTTGTTGCTCATAAGTTAAAAGAGGGAGGCAAATCACAATATTTCACTACTTAGTTAAATTTTCTTATGTACTTATAATTGTTGATTAAGAAATTCAGTATGCAGCTTTATTCTGATGTGAAACCTTTCAAACTAATGTTTTCATTAACATGACTACCAACTACAAAATAACAAGACACACACACAGGAAAAAACAATCTGTTCAGGGTATAATGAAACAGAAATTATATTTTTCCTCTTTATTGTGAGAATTTAACTTTTAATTATTTATCATATATAATACATATAAATATATTACATATATTAAATAAATTACTATTTAAATATAGGAACAACTGAGAGATTGAATTCAGGGATTGTCAGTTTAACTTCTCTTCTTGAATAGAATTTCCCCAAGCAAATCAGAATCTCTTTAATTATTCATTTTCTGTGTATGATTTCTCATAAGCACTTCGTGAATGAACTTTGACTTTGAGGTTGAAATTCCATATCTTTTGGTTTCCTTGCATGATCAAACACAGAAAACATGAGAATAATATGATTTTTCTGATTTTAAGAAATCAAATTAGACCAATAGAAAACTACAAACTTAATTTTGAGAACATTCTCTTTGTCAAAACAGTGAATAATTTCATGTCTGAAATTATTTTTATCAACCTACCATGCTTTAAAAATCTCAGCACTATATTGTGTTCCCATATCACAGCCTAAAGACCTCATGGCTCAGGAATCTGTGTGGAAGAGATGGTAAAGAGATTATTAGAGCCAGAGCTGGAAGGTGAGTTTAAGGAGTTTTTTCATTATCTAACTGGCCTGATGCACACATGGAACACAAATGACTGTGACAGCATGCACACAAAATCTCATCATGAAGGAAGGTAAGTACACACAGACTCCCATTTCTACTCAAGCATATAGGTGGATGCCTTTTATCTCAGCCTTCAAAGGGCTGAGACCAATGGATCTCAGTGAATTCAACTCTAAGGCAAGCTAGAATTACATAGCAAATACCAGGCCAGTCAGGACTATATAGAGAGTTCTGGCATCAATAAATTATTAGGAAGTTAGATAGAAGTAGAATAGGTAAATAGAAATAGATGATAGATATATAAATAGATATCTAGATAGAAAGATAGATAGATAGATGATAGATGATTGATAGATAGATAGATGATAGATAGATGATAGATAGATAGATAGATAGATAGATAGATAGATAGAGCAAAGAAATCCTAGCCAAGGAGCTATCAGCCTATGATTGCTGCTGGACAGGCTCCTATTATTGCCCTCATACTTTATAAAACTTAAAACTCTTCAGACCACTTAGAGAACAAACACATTACATGCAACCATGCAGAGGTACATATATCCTTGCAGAAAAGAACTTAAAGTAACATCAGTGGCTAAGTATTTCAGAATTGTGTTAAGAACTTAAGTATCATTAGTTTCATTTACATTTTATTGATTTCAAATGTTACGTAGGAAATAAGAATACAGGCTTTACCTGTTGATTACATGCTGCTAGACATTATTCCTGTAGAGACATGAACAAGTTTCTACTCACACCAGCTATGAAGGGACCATGGACAAAAAATCAGATATCATCAAACTCCAACTTGATAATCTATTGATTCTTTATTTTTCATTAACAATCCATCCATTGCCCCCCTCCTCTCACTTCCCTCTCCCCAAAGTTCCTCATCCCATCCCTCCTCTCCCCTGTCCCTGAGAGGATGCTCCCAGACCACCAATCCTCCCAACTCCCTAGGACCTCAAGTTTATCCAGGATTAGGCTCATTTTCTCCTGTTGAGGCCAGATCAGACAGTCCTCTCCTATATATTTGCCTGGGGCCTCAGAGCAGCTCCTGTGTGCTGCCTAGTTGATGGATCAGTTTCTGGAAGCTCTCAGGGGTCCAGGTTAGCTGAGACTGCTGATCTTCCTATGGGGTCGCCCTCCTCTTCAGTTTTTTCTATCCTTCTAATTCAACCATAGGAATTCCTGACTTCAGTCCAGTAGTATCTGCATTGTGAGTATCAGCATTGGTCTCAGTCAGCTGCTGGTTAGGCCTCTCAGAGGACAACCTCGCTAGTCTCCTGTCTGTAAGCACATCATAGTATCAGTAATAGTGACAGGTCTTGGTGTCTCCCCATCAGGGGTGTCTGCTGTTGGGCTACCTAGTCTCTTCTCCATTTTGTCCTTGCAGGTTTTTTTTTTTTAAGACAGGAACATGACCCGACCCATGGGTCCAGTTATTTGTGGGGGTTGAGGGGGACCTCACCTGGAAAGGAACACAGGCGAGAGAAAGGACAAGACCAAGCAAATTTAGACTTGTCAAGGTCTGCTTTAATGCGGAAGCAGCTTACAAGATATACTCTAGGCAAAGGAGGAAGGGGAACAAAGAACAGGATGGGGACTCTATCAACTATTGATAGATAAGGTCAGTCATCTGGTGGAGCATTCTGCGTTTTTCCCTGGAGTGTCCCGGGGCAACAGTTCTCTATGAACAGGAAATTCTTTCCTAGCTGAAGGTCAGATTCTCCCAAAAGAGACAATTTCTCATAAAGGCAATTCATTAAGCACCTTTTGTTAGCTGGGATGGTAGTCCAGGGTCCCCAACAGGAACAATACCTGGGTCAGAAATTTTGATGTTAACACCATCCCTCCTCTTGAGGCCCTATTGATCTACTGGAGGTCCGAGGGTCGGTAGAGGCTTGGTGGCGGGGGAAGCATTCTCTTTTGGACAGGGGACTGGAGAAATGAGATGAGGAACTGCGGGAGGGGAACCAGGAGATGGGGAAATAGCTGGATTGTTAATATAAACAATTCGGCACTTTATCAAAGGTCACTCCCATTGGGTCGTGAGAGTCTCTCACCCACCAAGTCTATAGTCATTTCTAAAGGGTCTCCCTACATCCCACCTTCTGAGGCTGATTATTTCCATTCATTTTTCTGGCCCTCTGGGCTGGCTTCTCTCCTGTCTTCCCTCACCTCCACCCCATACCTGATCCTGCTCTGCTTTTGCCCCTCTCCAGTCTCCAGCCTAAATCCCTCAGTCGCTCTGTCTCTTGTGATTATTTTCTTCCCCCGCTAAGTGGTATTGAAGCATCATACCTTGGCCTTTTTGCTTGTTAAAGTTCTTAAATTCTGTGGGATATATCCTAGGCATTCTGTACTTTATGATTAATATCCACATAATAATGAGTACAGACCATGCATATCCTTTTTGGTCTGCATTACCTCACTCAGGATGATATAGACCTTTCTTATAAGAATATGTGTGGCTGCTTACAGGAACAGAAATAACTCAAAGATAGAGAGCTATATAAACAAAGCATGTCACAGCATGGGCAACAACTCAGAAGAGCTAGAAACCAGGAACATATTGCACAGCCTAAGACTTGGGAAAATGTCTTTTCCTTCTTTCAAGGCTGCTCAACTGATCTCTGTTTCTTCTAGGGAGTTCAATTTGTCTAAGTGTTTGCTTTACCAGTTCCTTCAGATTACATATGCTTGGGAAAGCTGGGTCCTATACATATTGTTTCAGTTTCTGGGGCAACTCCCCAAGAAGATATGTTTTCTTTTAACTTTTCTTTTAGCATTCTGTGCTTCAAGGAACTTACTTCCATGATGAGTGGCTTTATAGCAAAGATATTTCAACAGGGCGCTGACAGGAATGAATAACAAACCATTCCTGACCCAAATTATTTCCATTATACAAGGTGTTTTCATAAGCTTTGTGGAAATTAAAAATTAAAACAAAGCAAAGAAAATAAACTAGTATTTTTAACCTCAAGCCTTACTAATGTGTTGTATATAAACAATTCATAGTTGTCTGAAAAAGAGCAAGAAGTTTAAAATTTGCAATGCAAAACATCAAGGATTCTTACTACATCTTGGGGGATGAGTTGTGTGAGATTTCAGTGGAAAGACAGGAAGAAAATTAACTGGGAATCCCATACCAAAGTATTATTGAGGTTCCTAATAAACTTCCAGTTGCTCAACGTTTGGTGTCTAAACTTATATAGTTTTTTTTTTTTTGTATCTTGTAATTCTTATAACTTGAATATGTAATTTAGAAGTATGTGTTTCTAAAGAATAGCAATTTGATGACATTTTTAATGCCTTGATTTGAAATGACTGCTATTTTTCTTATTACTGTATTTTGATTCTCCTCATAATTTACCAGAACATGGAGATAATGATTTTGCCTTCAAACTAGAAAGTCAGTTCAGTATAATACATGATATACCCTGCTCCTCCCCAACCAATCTTAAATAGGATCATAAATCATGATTCACCTTGGTTGTGACCTAGTGAACATGGATTATTTCTATTACCTTTGATTAAATAAGTGATGCCCTACAGAAGACAATATTTGCATTTGTAATGTAATAGCATAGAAAGAGTATTATTGTAGTAGTCTTTGGTACTTCAGTATTTTATTTTATTTTTTTTATTTATTTTATTTTTTTTAATTTTTATTGGATGTTTTATTTACATTTCCTATGTTGTCCCCTTACCCCATCCCCCACCTACCCAGGAACCCCCTATCCCCTCAACCCTCCTCCTTCTTCTCTGTGGATGTAACCTCTATCTACCCCCCCACTCCCACCTCCCCACCCTCAAAATTCTCACCCCCCTGGGACGTCCAGCCTTCATGAGGTCAAGGTTCTTTTCTTCCACCTATGCCCAGCAGGACTCTCCACTCTTACATATTCAGCTGAAGCCCTGGATCCCTCCCTAAGTGCTCCCAAGCTGGTGCTTTAGACCCTGGGAGCTCTGTTGGTTGGTGTTGTTGCTCTCCTCGTGGTTCCCTGGTATTTTAAATCTACTTATTTTTTATTAGCTTAGCATCTATTGTCTATTGAGATAATATGAATATGATTTTATATTGATACTAAAGAAACATCACTAACATTTTGTTGTAATTCTGTAAGAGGCATATTTAACATGACTAATTAAGATAGTCATTTCACTAATGAAACCATAATAATTTTTTATTTATTTTATATCTACCATATATAACATTGTCTGGAAAGAAAACTTGACTATTAAAAAGTTAAATAGTGAATTAAAGGATATAGGTTTGGCCCTTTGTTCAGATGAATCAGATGTTTTCAATAATGAAATTATTGCTCACATGTAGTAAGACTTCAATAGTACTAATAACATAAACACAAACCATAATACTTTTAAATATTTCCTACTTTTGAGCCAGGAAAATTTTATAAATATATATACAAGTTAAATTTAATTCTGTGAAATATATCTTTATGCTGCTTTTTTTCAATGTTGCCTTATGACACAGTATACACAAAATTTATGAAATAACTAATTTTAAAAATATAATTCTATGGCATTGATTATATAAATTACCCTGTGTAACTGTCACTGCCACTCACCTCCAGAATTATTTCAAGTTCCTAAAGTAAAACTTCATATTTATTCAAGATAAATTATAGTTCTTCAATTCCGATAACTCTAGCAAAGAGTATTTTATGTTATCTTACAACTTAAAATAAATTTCATTGCTTGAGGCACTCCTTTGAATTGGGACTTACTCTTTTTAAAAGATTTTCTAATTAAGACTAGTTTTCTTATATAGTTTACTTTGAAAAATTAATTGGAATTAGCTTTACAAAAAAATAGAAGCATAAATCGAACAGAACATTCCATGCATAAGCCACTTGTTTTGTGACTCTAATTTCATTCAGTGACTACATGTTCTCTAAAATATCCTAAGTATTATTTTATAACATTCAGATTTATTTAATTACATGTAATAGAGGCATTTTCAAGGTAAGTTAGGAAATAATACATTCAGCAATATACATAGACTTTATCTATTTGAGAATTTTTCTAATGTTACTAAGTCCTAACATATAATTGACAGATGAAGTAAATAAAGGCAAACTAATAAGTTAAAATCAGTTACCTATTTATTTCTCATATTTGGCCAAAGAGTTCATAGTCTACTGGAATTAACTTTTAAACTCCATTACATAAAATCGAAGAACATCACAATGGTTTATGTTTCATTTTGTATCTAGGTTTTAAATTAATATCTTATTCTAGTGCTGATAATCAACGATAAAAGAGGGCTTTTCTAGAAAAATTAGCTAAATTTTAATCAATCTATCATTGTTTAAAGAACCCAAATTAGTTCATTTTTTTGTTAAAACTGCATGTAGGTAAGATATAAAATAATTTTCTAAATGAAAACCAAAGATACCAGAAATATTGATTTCTTGTCTTATCAAATTTTAGGATAGTCATTGAGAAATTAGAAGCTTTGGATAACAGCAAAATTTCCAATTCAGGGAAAAATGGTCTAGTACCCATTCAAACAGTACTTTTTTGAAAGTTTGCTGCTAAGCAACAGAAGGTATAAATGGAATGTGTTGCCAAGCAGCATACTTCACCTATCAATGTTGAAAGCATGTTTTGTTAGTGCCAAGAACCAACTCATCATCAACCTCCCATGCAGCCTTTACATATGTAAACAGATTTACCCAGAGACAAAAAAATCTAAATAAAATTGATAATGTTTACTACAGTCTAGAGATAAGCAATAATCTATGGTCAATCCATTCACTTTTACTTGATACTTGTTTAAACAAAATTATAACATTTAGAAATGGTTCGAGTGTGATATTTTAAATTCTATAAAAATCATGCATGCGTTTTTTACAAGAATGTTTCAACGTTTCCTAGGGGCCAAGTCATAATCTGCCTTTGTAGAAAAATGAAGCACCAAGAAGTGACTAGGAATCGTGTTAATTTCTAAGTGTATATCGTTATTAACTGGTTGTTATATATTATTTCCTTCTCAGTGTGTTCTGTCACCTCATTTGAATATAGTAGAGCTGCTTATTCTGCATATTCTTAGATATCTTGTAGACAAAGCTTTTCAAAACTTTGTGTTCTCAGTTGAACTCGGTAATATATTAGTCTTCCTTTGCTCTGGCAGATTCATCACTCAATACAAAATCTAGCAATGAAGGTTAAAATGTCTTTCAATTATTTATTTTTATTATTCTATTACAAGTCTATTTTATTTTTACTTATTATCTATGACCATTTTTATCTCTACAGCTTTGAATATCCATTTCACCTAGAAAACTGAAGAGAAAGTGCTCTGACTACACTCAGTTGTTACATGTGAAATGTTGTGTAAATGTTGTTTGTAAATATAAACAAATTCTTTCAGTGGTCTCGGTTTTTGTAATACAGTTTTTTTTTAGTCATTGAACTCAGGTATGCTCTTTCACAATCATCGATACTAATTTATAAGCAACGTTCCCTTCCCTATATGCTACTTCAATGTTGACAACTTATGTATCCATGAATCCTCAGTGTCTGAAATAACTTCTCAGTTTCTGTTACACTGCTTAACTTCTATGTCAGAAGCTCTTGTTCCTAAAGCCACTGTTAATTTGAATGTATGGTTGCTTATGTTATGTTGGTGATAACATCATTTATTTCTCACTGCTTTACCAAAGGATCATTGAGAATATGGATGAGTGCTTCTTCTTAAGTATCTTGAATTCAAAGAGAAACGGAATTGTTCCCTTTTGCCAGTATGTTTACACGCTTTATGATAATCTTCATACTTTCAGTACACATCAGGAATTAAATAAGTTAACTTTATGACTAATTAAACTAATGCAAAATTAAACATAATTTTTCTATAAAATAATATTTTTACAAATGTTGTCACTGAGAGTCTAAAACCTTATTACCCAGAAAAAAATTAACATGTTTCTTCCATAATTTCAAAATTTCCCCAAGATTAAATATCTCAAAATATTCAAAAGCATATCAAAAGTTTCAATAGTTATTAATTCTGATAACAAACTAGTTGTTGAGGTCGCAGGCAGCAGCTCCGTACCCAACCGCAGAAAACCAAGAAAAACAGGGACTCCCAGGAGCTTGAACTCATGCAGCATCCCAGGTAAGTTAAAAACAGCACTCACCCCAAACAGGGAGCAACAGGGACCCACTGGGACCCAGGAATTCGCTCCTGGCCCGGGGCGGGCTCCATCCGGTCTGGGCCTGAGCACTCTAGCAGATCCCGGGAGGCAGCTCTGCACCCAATCTCGCAGACTCCAGAGGAAGCGGGGCTCACAGGACCTCTGTGCCAAGCAGGGTCTTGGGCTAGGAGGTGGCAGTGCTTGCCCCCGAACAGGGAGTGGCTAGGACCCACTGGGACCCAGGAGTTCACTCCAGGGCCGGGAGCGTGGGTTCCTTCCGGTCTGTGCCAGAGCAGATCCCGAGAGTCAGCTCTGCACCCAATCTCACAGAACCTAGAGGGAGCGGGGCTCTCCGTGGCTCAAGCTAGCTCAAGCAGTTTCTTAGGCTAGGAGGTGGCAGTGCTCGCCCCCAATCAGGGAGCAACTGGGACCCACTGGGACCCACGGGACTCATTGGGATCCAGGAATCCACTCCTGACCCGGAGCCCCGGCCCCTTCCGGTTTCCACCTGAGCACCGAGCACATCTTGGGCCTCATCTCTAACTCAAGCAGCAAAACCCATCCCAATCAGTTCTGACACAACCTAGATAATAGGAAAGACAGGCCCCAGTCAGAGACAGCACTGATAGCACAAAGGTGATCCAGATGGCGAAAGGCAAGCTCAAGAACACAAGCACCAGCAACCCAAGGTACTTGCCATTATCAGAACCTAGTTTTCCCACATTAGAAAGTCCTGAACTCCCCATATCACCAGGAAAACAAGAACCAGATCTAAAATCATTTCTAATGATGATGCTAGAGGACTACAAGAAGGAAGTAAATAACACTATCAAAAAACTTGAGGAGAACACAGGAAAACAGGATGAAGTCCTTAAAGAAACACAAAAATCCTTTAAAGAATTACAAGAAAACACAAACAAACAGATGAAGGAATTGAACAAAACCATCCAGGACATAAAAATGGAAGTGGAAACAATAAAGAAATCACAAAGGGAGACTATCCTGGAGATAGAAAACCTAAAAAAGAAATCAGGAGTCATAGACACAAGCATCACCAACAGAATACAAGAGATAGAAGAAAGAATCTCAGGTGCAGAAGATACCTTAGAAAATATTGTCACAACTATCAAAGAAAATGCAAAATGCAAAAAGTTGCTATCTCAAAATATCCAGGAAATCCAGGACGCAATGAGAAGACCAAACCTAAGGATAATAGGTATAGATGAGAGTGAAGATTCCCAACTTAAAGGGCCAGTAAATATCTTCAACAAAATTATTGAGGAAAACTTCCCTAACCTAAGGAATGAGATGCCCATAATCACACAAGAAGCCTACAGAACGCCAAACAGACTAGATCAAAAAAGAAATACCTCCCGTCACATAATAATCAAGACTCAAAATGTACAAAACAAAGACAGAATTTTAAAAGCAGTAAGGGAAAAAGGCCAAATAACATATAAAGGCAAACCTATCAGAATTACACCTGACTTCTCACCAGATACTATAAAAGCCAGAAGATCCTGGACAAATATCATACAAACCCTAAGAGAACATAAATGCCAGCCCAAGCTACTTTACCCAGCAAAACTCTCAATTACCATAGACGGAGAAACTAAGATATTCCATGACAAACCTGAATTTACACAGTATCTTCCCACAAATCCAGCTTTACAAAGGATAATAGCAGGAAAGCTCCAATACAAGGAGGGCAATCATACCCCAGAAAGAGCAAGAAAATAATCCTTTTCCATCAAACCCAAAAGAAGATAACCACACAAACGATGTCTCCACTATTAGCAAAAATGACAGGAAGCAAGAACACCCTCTCCTTAATATCTCTTAACATCAATGGACTCAATTCCCCAATAAAAAGGCATAGGCTAACGGACTGGATACGCAAACAGGACCCAGCTTTTTGCTGCTTACAGGAAACCCACCTCAGTGACAAAGACAGACACTACCTTAGAGTAAAAGGTTGGAAAACAATTTTTCAAGCAAATGGCACTAAGAAACAAGCGGGAGTAGCCATTCTAATATCGAATAAAATCAACTTTCAACTTAAAACTATCAAAAAGGATAAGGAAGGGAATTTCATACTTGTCAAAGGAAAAGTCAACCAACATGAACTCTCAATTCTGAATATCTATGCGCCAAATACAAGAGCATCGAATTTCATAAAAGAAACCTTACTAAAGCTCAAAACACACATTGCACCTCACATAATAATAGTGGGAGACTTCAACACCCCACTCTCAGCAATGGATAAATCATGGAAACAGAAACTAAATAGAGATACAGTAAAACTAACAGAAGTTATGAACCAAATGGACTTAACAGATATCTATAGAACATTTCACCCTAAAGCAAAAGAATATACCTTTTTCTCAGCACCTCATGGTACCTTCTCCAAAATAGACCATATAATTGGGCACAAGACAGGCCTCAACAGATATAAGAAAATTGAAATAATTCCCTGCATCCTATCAGATCACCATGGTCTAAGGCTGGTCTTCAAAAATGACAAAGAGAATGGAAAGCCCACATTTACATGGAAACTGAACAACACCCTACTCCTTGATAATCAGGTAAGGGAAGAAATAAAGAAAGAAATTAAAAACTTTTTAGAATTTAATGAAAATGATGACACATCATACCAAAATTTATGGGATACAATGAAAGCAGTGCTAAGAGGAAAATTCATAGCTCTAAGTGCCTACAAAAAGAAACTGGAGGGAGCATACACTAACAGCTTGACAGAGCACCTGAAAGACCTAGAACAAAAAGAAGCTAATACACCCAAGAGGAGTAGACGGCAGGAAATAATCAAACTCAGGGCTGAAATCAACCAAATAGAAACAAAAAGAACTATCCAAAGAATCAATAAAACTAGGAGCTGGTTCTTTGAGAAAATCAACAAGATAGATAAACCCTTAGCTAGACTAATCAGAGGGCAGAGAGACAGTATCCAAATTAATAAAATCAGAACTGAAAAGGGTGACATAACAACAGAAACTGAGGAAATTAAAAAAATCATCAGATCCTACTACAAAAGCCTATATTCAACAAAATTGGAAAATTTGGATGAAATGGACAATTTCCTAGACAAATACCAGTTGCCAATGTTAAATCAGGACCAGATAAACCATCTAAACAGTCCCATAACCCCAAAAGAAATAGAAGCAGTCATTAAAAGTCTCCCTACAAAGAAAAGCCCGGGACCAGACGGTTTTAATGCAGAATTCTATCAGACCTTCAAGGAACACCTAATCCCAATTCTTTTCAAACTATTCCACAAAATAGAAACAGAAGGTACACTACCCAACTCATTCTTTGAAGCCACAGTTACACTCATACCTAAGCCACACAAAGACCCAACAAAGAAAGAGAACTTCAAGCCAATCTCCCTTATGAACATTGATGCAAAATTACTCAATAAACTTCTAGCGAACCGAATTCAAGAACACATCAAAACAAATATCCATCACGATCAAGTTGGCTTCATCCCAGAAATGCAGGGTTGGTTCAATATTCGGAAATCCATCAATGTAATCCATTATATAAACAAACTCAAAGAAAAAAACCACATGATCATCTCACTAGATGCTGAGAAAGCATTTGACAAAATTCAACACCCCTTCATGATAAAAGTCTTGGAAAGGTCAGGAATTCAAGGCCCATACCTAAACATAGTAAAAGCAATTTACAGCAAACCAGTAGCCAGCATTAAACTAAATGGAGAGAAACTTGAAGCAATCCCACTAAAATCAGGGACTAGGCAAGGCTGCCCACTCTCCCCCTACTTATTTAATATAGTATTGGAAGTCCTAGCCAGAGCAATTAGGCAACACAAGGAGGTCAAAGGGATACAAATTGGAAAGGAAGAAGTCAAAATCTCACTATTTGCAGATGATATGATAGTATACTTAAGTGACCCCAAAACTTCCACCAGAGAACTCCTAAACCTGATAAACAACTTTAGCAAAGTGGCTGGATATAAAATTAACTCAAGCAAATCAGTAGCCTTCCTCTACTCAAAAGATAAACTGGCTGAGAAAGAAATTATGGAAATGACACCCTTCAAAATAGTCACAGATAATATAAAATACCTTGGTGTGAACCTAACCAAGCAAGTAAAAGACCTGTATGACAAGAACTTCATTCCCCTGAAGAAAGAAATCGAAGCTGATCTCAGAAGATGGAAAGATCTCCCATGCTCATGGATTGGAAGGATTAATATAGTAAAAATGGCTATTTTGCCAAAAGCCATCTACAGATTTAATGCAATCCCCATCAAAATTCCCACTCAATTCTTCTCAGGGATAGAAAGAGCAATCTTAAAATTTATTTGGAATAACAAAAAACCCAGGATTGCGAAAACTACTTTCAGCAATAAAAGAACTTCTGGAGGAATCACCATCCCCGACTTCAAGCTGTACTACAAAGCAATAGTGATAAAAACTGCATGGTATTGGAACAGAGACAGGCAGGAGGATCAGTGGAATAGAATAGAAGATCCAGAAATGAACCCCCATACCTATGGTAACTTAATCTTTGACAAAGGGGCTAAAACCATCGAATGGAAAAAAGATAGCATTTTCAACAAATGGTGCTGGTCCAACTGGTGGTCAGCATGTAGAAAAATGAAAATTGATCCATACTTATCTCCTTGTACAAAACTCAATTCCAAGTGGATTAAGGACCTCCACCTAAAACCAGCCACACTGAAACTAATAGAAGAGAAACTGGGAAAAAGCCTGGAATACATAGGCACAGGGAAAAAGTTCCTGAACAGAATGCCAATGGCCTGTGCTCTAAGACCAAAAATTGACAAATGGGACCTCATAAAGCTGCAAAGCTTCTGTAAAGCAAAGGACACAGTCAATAGGACAGAGCGGCAACCAACAGATTGGGAAAAGATCTTCACCAACCCTACATCTGATAAAGGGCTAATATCCAAAGTATACAAAGAACTGAAGAAATTAGACTCTAGACAATCAAAGAACCCTATTAAAAAATGGAGCACAGAGCTAAACAAAGAATTCTCAACTGAGGAAGCTCGAATGGTTGAGAAGCACCTAAAGAAGTGTTCAGCATCCCTAGTCATCAGGAAATGCAAATGAAAACAACACTGAGATTCCACCTCACACCAGTCAGAATGGCTAAGATCAAAAACACAGGTGACAGTACATGTTGGCCAGGATGTGGATAAAGAGGAACACTCCTCCACTGTTGGTGGGATTGTAAACTGGTACAACCACTATGGAAGGCAGTCTGGCGGTATCTCAGAAAATTGAACATAGCGTTACCTAGGGACCCAGCTATACCACTCCTGGGCATATACCCAAAAGAAGTTTCAACATACAACAGGGACACATGCTCCACCATGTTCATAGCACCCTTATTTATAATAGCCAGAAGTTGGAAAGAACCCAGATGCCCTTCGACAGAAGAATGGATGCAGAAAATGTGGTACATTTATACAATGGAGTACTACTCAGCTATTAAAAACAATCAGTTCACAAAATTCCTAGGCAAATGGATGGAGCTGGAAAATATCATCTTGAGTGAGATGACCCAATCTCAAAGGAACATACATGGTATGCACTCACTGATAAGTGGATATTAGCCCAAAAGCTCACAATTTCTAAGAATCTTCATATAGACCACATAAAACTCACATAGAAGAAGGAAGACCAAAGTATGAATTTGTTGGTCCTTTTTAGAAGGAGCATCAAAAGTTTCAACCAGAACTCCCAAAGTCTAAACCACCAACCAGAGAGCACAAAGGGAGGGACTCACGCACCTGTATAGGGAATTGAGGGTGACCTTGTTAGACTCCAGTGAAAGTGGAGGGCCAAGGTCCCCAAAAGTTTGGATCCCCTACTGTGTTGGAATTCGAGAGCAGGGAGATGGGACTGGGAGGATGTTTGGAGCACACCATCACAAAAGTTAGGAGGAAGGGGTAGGGGATAAGGGATTTGGGGGGAGAATGAGAAGGGAGACAACATTGAAAGGTAAATACGTATAATACCCAATAAAAACCCCACACAGATATAGGATTTAAAAAAAAGGGAGTCTATTTATTTTAAATTAATTTCAAAAGTTTCTAGGAGATGCAAATTGGCTAAGATACTATTTTAAGCTCTCCACAAAAGAATTTAAATCTCTATTCAATATTCTCAAGAGAGAGGTAAACCCTAACTTCCTCAACAGTTAATTGACAAAAGAGAGGTAATCTCACAAAAAGTAGAAAAAGCTATTTCTAATCGATATATCATATAGTCTGATTAATTGTCAGTGGAGCTATAAAAGTCCTTTGACAAAAGATTATTAATATAGATTTATATATCCTTAAATAAGGCCTTCATGACTCTCTGAGTGTGGAAGGAGCAACTGTTGGCGCTTCTGCCCTGATTTTACAAGAACTCTGAAAAATTGGCTTTAAAAACAAAAGAGGGGGAACGGTACCCCCTCAGAAGGAGTCCCCCTGAAATACTCTCCATCATGCCTTGTTCACTTTTCTCTCTCTAAAGCTGAAAGCTCATGGCAAATCTCTTGCTGACCATGTTGGTGACCTCGGGCACCACCAAGACCAACAAAACTTTGCCACAGATATGGGGAAGGACCCTCATACCCATAAAGGGAATGCCCCAGTCCCAGTTCCCTTATGGAGCCGAGGACTGATATGCCTGTCCAATACCACAGAAGGCACAGCTAACCGGCTACCACAAATATTAATGAAAAAAATAGATACCCTCACAAAGCCAGGCCCAATCATAAATACGATGAATAACAATTTACATCCAGGGAAGAGAAATCTCCCTGAGAATCCCCTTCTTTTTTCTTTCCAGGTAAAATTGAATCACCTGTGATGCCTGCTATTAGAAGTTCTAACCCAGATGGACCAGAAGCCAGGAGCCTCGCCCTTACCCTCACCCCCTACCTTTTCCCACCTGCACAAGATCCCCTGAAGCTGGGCAACTGCAAGATCCTGCTTGGCAACTGCAGATAGACTCAAAGCAGTGTACCATATCATCTGAAGAATAGCAGGGAGACCATAACTCAAGCAGTGTACCATATCTTCTGAAGAATAGCAGGTTGCAGTCCTCCTCGCCCCCACGAATAACCAGGACCCGCTGGTCGGATCAAGTGGCACCCAGACATGGGGCTCGAGGCACGGAACCATCCGGACGGACCCTCATTGAGAGGATGTGCGCACGACATCAAGATTGAGCAAGACAGAGATCATCGCCCGTGACCTGTCATCCACGGAACCAGGTTGATGCTGCCATCAAGAAGGCAGTTGAAGTTCATTACCATCAGCTGAAAATTGCAGAGAATCCAGAAGTGACTCCGCAGGAGACTGACACAGCTGTCAGCTCCCTGCCTCCCCCTACGGTCTACCCCTAGACTTCCATGCCCTCAAGAAGGGTTCCTGGTATGCCTGGCTTTGGCCTCATTTCTCTCGCTAGAGAGCTTGGCTTCTTGATCACCACAACAAAAATTGGCTTTTTTCTAAACCAAGGCCACCCTTGATATGGCCGCTAACATTGGGGAGCCTTCCTTTATGACAATATTACACCCCAAACTGACAAATGGTTGGTAACTTGAACATTTACAAGAGACTAGGATGGCTGTGAGTTAGCCCAATGACGGGATTATTGTAGGTCCACTTCCCAGGGGCCCACCCAATGCAGCCGAAAAGGAGTGCGTGGTGCTGGGAGTGGGTGCAGCCTACATGGCCTAAGACAGGGCTCTCACCCTCCTTTCACCCACATCAGAGTCCCTTGACGTTGCCCATCGTCGACAGCCTAAAGCCTTCGACCATCGATGTGACTCGTCTCACATCAGTGTTTTGGGGTTGTGAACTTGTCTAAGACCCCCCATAATTAGACATCCAAATTCAAAACTCACATAGTTGGGATTGAACATAAGACGCCTTCTCTAACTAAACAGAGAAGGGGGAGATGCCAGAAGCCAGGACCCTCGCCCTTACCCTTACCCCCTACCTTTCCCCACCTGCACAATGTCCTCTGAAGCTTGGCAACTGCAAGATCCTGCTTAGCAACTGCAGATAGACTCAAAGCAGAGTACTCTGCATATAGACTCAAAGCAGACTCAAAGCAGAGTATTCTTCTTAAGAATAGCAGGGAGACCGTAACTCAAGCAGTGTACCATATCTTCTGAAGAACTGCAGGTAGATCATAATTCAAGGCAGTGTACCATATAGACCATGACATGTTTCAAGGCACAGGCCAAGAAGATTTTGTACTTTTCCACCACCTGGACCCTCTTACCCCCTCCCCTTGTAAAACATGCTATAAAAAAGCATTTCATGTTCAAAAAAAAAAAAAGAAATTTATAAAAAAAAAGAAACAAAAAAAAAACAAACTAGTTGTTGATAGGAATGATTACAAAATTGTTAATGATGATATTTATTAGATATTATTCTATAAATAGCAGAAATATAAGGCTTACTGGTCTTGCTTAATGACATGTTTAGTTGGAAAGATATAAAATCTATTTAAGTATTTTAGATTTAGAAAATAAAATGTGCCATATATATGTGTATATATATATATATATATATATATATATATGATACAACTTTTCTTGCAATTACATTTATTTAGATTTCCTTTTTTATTCTCTTGCCTTGGGATAAATTACATCAAGTTGTAAAATACAAGGTAATGTCATGAAAGACAAAGCTATGCCTGAAAGTATTTATGATCATGAAAGTATTTAAAGAATTAAAGATATTTATGATCATGAAATAACTGCGAGCTAGAATATGGATATCAACTAAGGGGAATGATTAGCTTTGCAAGCCCACTTCTCATTATGAATGGAGAGCATTCAGACAGACATCACATCCCCATCAAAGAATAGGCATTCACAATGATCAAGCACAAAGGAGACCAATCAGAAGCAATTAATTAAAAAAAAAATCACTAAACAAAGGATTCTCAATCATCCCAAGGATTTCTGAACAGGGATCTTCAATTCTGGACCTAAGGCAGGTAGTCTGTATCCAACATGCTGCCCAGATGATCATGGAAAAATATTTATTAAATATTTGTCATATGATTATCTTTCTTTATTGGCTTTTATCTTCGTAACTTATTTTATACTTGGTTTCTTCATATTAATAAATCAATTCTTTTATCAATTTTCACATGATTTCATATATGTCAATTTTTACTACATCAATTTTACTTGAAACTAAATTTGATTGCTAACCTGGGTCTGATTTTTTTTTCTGAGATTTATAAACTCAAAAGAAATAAAATACTGAAAATGATTGCATCTTGTATGTATTTTAAGACAATCTTGAAATATAAAATTAAAATTTTAAATTAAATATAAAATAAAAATATAAAATTGTAAGATATATCTATTTCACACATTATTTTAGATAATTTAAAAATATTAAACAAATATAACCAGCATAATTATCCTACTAAATCTAGTAACATGTTACTTGAAATTTATTTTTAGGAAATCAGATCTACAGTTCTCAATGATAGTCGTGACAGTTAAGACAATTTCCATCAATGCCTTAAATCATAATGAATTGTAAAGGACCTCAAAAGTAGAAAACTGTTTATGATATTTTTTGAACCAGATGTATGTCTGTAATGACATGTACTACATAACTTTTAGGTTGTAAATTTCTTATCATTTGAATTGTTATCACTAAATGTTTTAAAGTTATACAGTCATTGAAATCATATTTTTATTCAACTATAAGAAAAAGTAGAGGCATCAAGTTCTTATGAGTTAAGTGAAACCAAGTTAATAAATATTGAAAATGGAAAGGATGTAACTCTAAAATTAAATGTGAATTAAATACTAGTAAATTAATAGTAAATTAAATGTAAATTAAATTTTAATCTTAAAATTATTAGTATAATACATAAAATTAACACAATTTTTAAATATAAGAAACATTATGTTATATTGATTATAAGTATTATAATGGTATACCTCAATCCTTCAGTCAAATCAAAATATACAAGCTTTTAAACCTTTTAAATTTGCTGTTATCATTTTTCCAAATAACTTAACTATGCACTAACACACACACTCGCACACATACATGTTTGTATGTGTCTATTTGTGAGTGTGAGTGTGAGTGTGAGTGTGTGTGTGTATGTGTATGTGTGTGTGTGTGTGTGTGTGTGTGGTGCATGTCTTAACCTGTTGTTTCAGGTTTAATGGAGTTTTATGTACGAAAAAATCTTTAATAAATAGAAAGTACAGCATTAAGAATGTTATATGATATTTTTACTAAAGAACTCTGCCTTGTGAAAATTGTACAAACATTTAATACTCGGGATTCTCTTTGTCCATAAGCCTTGTAACATTAACAGTGCAGCTTTAGAGAAACAATCGGTTTAATGAAAAAGTGATTTTAAGTAAACGTTCCCATTCATATTTGACAAAGGTTAAAAATCTATTTTATCCCATCCTACAAAATAATCTGCAACTATAATTTTGAAAAAATTGTTTTAGGTAGCATTTTCAAAAGTAAAAAATTTGATTGTGCTTAATATGTAATGAATATTCCACTTGAAACATTACTTCAAGATATTATTCCGCTCCTTTTAAATAAACCCTTTGAGTAAGAGACCAAAGTTCACAAACTATACATACACCAAGCCTGAGCTAATTGAATAGTTTGAAGACTTCAGGGTCAAATTAAAACCCTTTGCAAACAAGACAAATAAGTTACATTTGCATTTTTGATTATTTGAAAACTAAAAAGAATCTCAAAAGTAAATGTGAAATAATTGCTACCTACATGAAATTTGTGATATGTGAAACTATGTTAAATATTAACACTTCTTTTAAATAAACAGTCACAAATAATTATGTGAAATTAATATTTTAAATTTATTAGTTAAATGGATTGAAATTTGCAATGAATTTTTCCACACATTTATTAATATATATGGTTGAAAGTAAATAGATTGTCACATATTATGGAATAAGTAAATCTATTGAAATTGTATAAACTTCATATTTTAATTGTGACATTTTAACTTTATTGTGATAAATGTATAGACTTTCACACAAGGAGAATGAACACAGTAAAATTATACTACTGATTATGGAGATTGCAGAAGGAATGTGGGAGTTTGGAGTTATAGCCTCCGAAGAATCTAGGGTACTGTAAATCCACACTAAGAAGCCACTTTGATGAAAATTCAGAAGGACAAATGTCAATAAAATTGCAGACAGGTTTCATATGGGAAGAAAATTTTATTGAAAACTAAACTAAAACTCATTTGTTACATTCGGATTTTCAAATATCTGGTTGAATTTGGAACATTTTCAGTGAGATTTTATCCAAGAGTGTTATTATTGGTTTAATTTTTTAAGTGAAGGTAAATTATAAGACAGAATACCATTCAAGTTATGGTGTGGTTATTGCAATAGAATGATCAGAAGAAAATAATTTGAAAGCAAATGAGTTTATGAAAAGTACACAGGCTGTGGAAATGTTGAGGTGGATGTTGAAGAGCGTCTTAATCGGGATATTACTTACTGGCTTGCTTCCCCTGTTTTGCTGCACTTGCTTTCTTATAGAACCCAAGACTACCAGGCCAGGGATGGCATCACCTACACCGTGCCTTCTCACGCTTGATCAGTAACTGAGAAAATGTCTTACAGCTCGATCTCATGGAGGTATTTTCTCAAGGGTGGTTTCTTTCTCTGTGATAACTCCAGCTTGTGTCAAGTTGACACACAAAGCCAGCCAATACAAAGATGTTAATACTATTAACGTGAACGTGTTTTTGGTTTTGGTTTTGTTTTTACACTGAAATGGCATAAAAGTTGGTTTAGTGATGAACCATCACTCACTAATGTTTTCAGAATGCAAAGTACAACGTCATTTCCAAAACTTTCATGTAAAGATAAAATGTTAGAGAGTCTTCAAAAGGACAAAGCCCCTGTTACCATGATGGAAGTGCATTACATCCAGTGATGTACTTCCACGTTTCCAGCCACCCCAAGTGTCACTCAAAGAAATTCAACTGTGACTTGAACTGGCAACAGTACTTTGCATTGTTTTTATGTGGAGAATAAATAGACTAAAACAGATATCCTGCAAGCTTGCACCAAGGTTTCAAGAAGCCAGTCAATGTGATGTAGGGTTAGATTCTCTGGAGAAAGGCCTTCAGCGCTGATGTTTGGATAGTGCTGAAGCCAACAGTGTAATAGCAAAAGCAGGATGCTATCACAGGAATGTAGTATATATGTTTAGGGAAATTTCAGGCCTCTGGTAAAAAACAGGCCAAGACAGAGGATGAATATATTATAAATATCAGGGGAAATGTAGTGTTACTGTTCAATTTTCTTGGGGCTTAGATTATGTTACTCTATATTCATGTTATAGACTAATACCTATGTTTATCTAGATAGACTTTATGCTTGTACTGCAGGATTATTATTTTTTTCTAATTTCATCCAGGAATTTCTTATTATATCCCATTTAACCTGGTTTGAGTGAGAATTTCCCATGCTGTACCACTGTGTATTTAAAGTAAGTCACTTATTTTTGCCATTACAGGATTGTTCAAAGAGCTGAGAGTGTGAGGAGAGTCTTAGAACAGGCTTTGGAATATTACTTTTGGTTAGTGTTAAGACTAAGGGTCTTTTCAAGTTATAGTGAATGTGTGTTACATTATGAATCTATAAGCATCATGGATAATATGTTCTGGTCTACTTATCTGATAGTTTTTAATAACATATTCACTGTATTTGAAATACAATGTCAGCTAGATAATTAGAGGCTATCATATATTATTAGCTGAAGAGATGTTGGCCTCTAAAAGTTACCCACATCTTTGGTTTCATCACATTATCTGCCCCTTGCTCTACCATAATCTGTGGAGTCCTCTATTAAATCTGTGACGCTGACTCCATGTTATATCTTTCTACCATGATTTCTTGCCATTTTCCCATGAAATTATTAGGAAACTCTTCTTCCCTTAAGGTACATCTGTCATGCTTTGGACATATAAATAAGAAAAGAAAACTAAATTTTTAAGAATGTATTTTTTTAGCTGAGGTGGAGGAAAAACAATGTTTATTATGTGATTTCCATGCGACATAAGTTGTGTGATATTGATTCTAATAAGTAAACTATTCTAATTGAAATAATTAACATTATTCATACTATATACAAAGTTGTTTATTTAAAAAGTATGTGAATAAACAATAGGTATTGACGTGGAGCTATCTAGCTCCTCAAGGATAATAATGAATTTTTCCTCCATTTTACTATGTCCTATTTTTATCACTTAATTATAAAGGTTTTTTAAAATTGTATTTCATTAACAAAGTTTAAATATCTGTTAATTTAATTAATGGCAGTGAATCAGCCCATGTAAACCATATGAACAAACAAACAAACAAACAAACAAATAAGTAAAAAATCTTACACTTTCTTACTAGGAAACGCTCTGCCCTTAATTAATGACATAGGCTTGACACTGTAAGACAGATCAGTTTAGATTCTGAGATGAATGTAGGTTTTCTATCCATAAAAATATCTCTATATTTGCCTTTTCTTCACACTAGCTATGTACTGTTTGGGCATTTCACTCCACATGAACTTTCTAAGTAGGCAGCTCAAATGAAGTAAAATGACTAAAGGACTAGAAATCCAAAGCTCTGGCAGCTTTGAAGGAAAATAATATAGAATCAAGACAAGTAAATTAGGTCAAGGTGAATAACTCAGTCAAAACATTGGAGTTTTGCCTCATATTTGCCTTTAAGATTAAGATCAAGAACTTTGTGGTGCATCTGAATCTCCTAGTATCATCAGAAATTACATCCATGGAATTGTACCAGCATGACCACCCAAAGATGAGCTCAACAAGGAGGATACCAATGAAAATCGCAAAGTTCACAGAGACAACTGCATGAGGGTTTAACCTTTCCCGAAGAATTAGAGGGAACCGAGTAAACCTGGTATCAGAAGAAGTGCTCCTCCTCAACCAAGCACACAGTGTTTGCCAAATGATCATACAGGAAAACATGTATGCAAGTAACATTATGTGGATTTAGTAAGTTATCTTTGTGAATATATATTCATATACATATATATCCAATAAGAATTGATAAAAATTTTAAAGAGAGCAGCAGGTAGTATATGACAGTTTGGATTTAGGGAAGGGAAGAGGAAAATTAGAATAGAGTCTCAAAAAGAACCTGGGAGTCTTTTAAATGAAACTATTTTCTGTATTTTATTTTTAAATGTTCTAAAATATTGCAATTCTCAGGTATGTAAGCACAGAAAGTAAAAGAGAGGAACAGCTTCCTGTAATGACTTAGAAAACATAAACATGAGAACAATTGCACAATTAGCAGCTTGCAAATCACAGTTGCCAGAGTCCAGCCCAGGGAGAGTTCAGAACCCAAAAGAGGATTTGGAATCTGCAAATCAATCTTGGACCAGGAAGTGTGGTTCACACGCTGTGGGACTGAGACAGCTCAGGACACCTTTATTTATAGATCTGTTTCTTTACAGCTGAAAGGTTTTTACATTAATTTTCTCATTTTCTCACTTATAGTCTCTTTGAAGAACTTACTCGGTTCAGGAATAATGTGTACACTGTACTTTTTCCCTTCCTTCTCCTCACCCACCCCCTACCCCCTGCCCCATGTTTTCAGCTAACCCATGAACTGTATCAAGAAAAAAGAAACAAAGCTCATGAAACAGTTAATAGCCAACCCAGCACATTAGTACATAACTTAATTACTATGCTTGGCAGCAATTGTGGTTACAGTATAGAGAGATGATAGACTGAATACTCCGGAAATTCTGATTTAATTATTGGCACCTAGCGTCTCCCCACATCTTTATCAGATCTAATTCCTCCAAAGCCCAAGGCTCTCACCAAATTAGTAACCCAAGTCAGTTTCTCATCCTTGCTTGGCTCACCTCTGAATGTTCCTATTAAATCTTGGAGGCAATGACCTTTCTAAACTTTTGATAATCATCTAGCTGTTGCTTGGAACAGGTCAGTGAGTAAACTGTCAGAACTTAGTTCCCATCAGCAGAGAACATCCGGACATCAGCTGATATACCCTGACAGGCCCTTGTGTTGACTCAAACACATCACCTTTATTTAACAAGCTCAAGAGTAGTGATCTGTTCCATTGCTATAATTCTAAGAGACAAACAAGAATGAATTGTGGCTGAGCTTTATTGCTTTCCTTCCTTCCTTCCTTCCTTCCTTCCTTCCTTCCTTCCTTCCTTCCTTCTTTCTCTTTCTTTCTTTCTTTCTTTCTTTCTTTCTTTCTTTCTTTCTTTCTTTCTTTCTTTTATTTTGTGATTGTTTGGAAATGTCTTTCACAGGTAAAGTGAAAGTATAATATGCTTGTACCAAACCCTGAGCCAGGCATTACCTTGGAGAAGGACAGGAAATTTCTCAATAATATCCCCCACTGGTCCTTTTCTTGTGGGGGCCAAACTACTCAGTCCTTGCCATCAGAGTCTTCTGCAGCACACTCACCCTGTTCCCAGAAGAATAGTTGGTCTATTTCAAGAATCTGACCTCTATTTATACTTTTTATAATTTAGTGTTTAGTTGCAGTATAGTTTAGCAAAGAAGCATCTCTTACTTAATATCACAAAATGCAAAGCTAAGGTACATTAGATTTCCACTTTTTATTTCTAAGCCCTTGGATATACTTCAATTTATTACTAGCTCTCACTCAATTTCTTCCTGATAACTTTAAATTCATGATACTTTCTTTCCCCAGATTTACATTTATGACTTTACTGTGAGGATTTTATTAACATGCAAATCTACATTGGTTACAACTTAAGCTTACCTCTCAGAACATTATTATATTTCTACATTGTTTTGCTTATTTGTTTTCCTCAAGGAGATTGGATAAAATTTTGTTGTATGTGTATGGTTTTTTTATTATGGAAAAAGTATAAGTAGGTACCATACATAAAGAGTGTATCACTGATCCCCTGATCTGTTGTAATTATGTACTCTGTTAATTAATTCATTTTAGTCATATTTTATTTATAAACATATATGCTTTTCTACATCTTTACTATGTTTATCACCAGTGTATTTTGTAGTACATTCCATACATCATTATATTGAACTTTAATGGTTACAGTCATTTCTAGTTATTATTCACAGTCTAATAAGTTGCTCTTAACAGTAAATTACCAAATTCAGAGCCTTTACTTCTGTTGATACCATTATGTCCCTATGTGCCTTTGATTATGCAATTTAGTCAAAAGATTAAAAGCATAACAGTGTTTTTTATATGTATTTATCATAAAGATATTATTCTTCATTTGTTGTTGATTTATTTACATTGAATCAATGTTCTATGGTACAATAAACTCAGATTTACAATTTCTAAATAATAATTTTTTCCATAAGGCATATGGCAAATTACTGTCCCTTAGGAGAGCAGAAAAATGTTCCCTTTGATGATACATTTAAGCAACGAAACAATCAGCAAGTAAACAAAAATGTCACAAGTGGTACTTAGTAGAACATTAAAAAGGACATCTTTGCTCACAGCAAGACACCCAAAACAAGAGGGCAGAGTCCTATCTGACAACAGCTAAGACTATGTTGATTGAATGACTTTAGTTTCTTACCACATTGACACGCATGTGAATGACTGTAAAAGAGCTAAAGATATTGACTTAACTATTTGAAATAAATGTTTGTATGTTCAGATTTACAAAAATGAATTTATGAATACATTATCAAAGATTTATAATAATAATATTTAGATATTTATAAGACATAAATTTAAAAGGTTTATAATAATAATAATTTAATGACCAAAGACCACATGTTTGGTTCCATCTCCACAGCAAATACAATTACCAAATGTTCAGAGAATAACAGACTTCAGAATTCTCAGCTCTAAGGGGAATATAGAATGTACAGACACTTCAGCCAGTGCTCATAGATCATTGCAGAAGATGGGACTGAAATATTGGAAAAGCAAAAACATTTGTTAGATGACTTCAGGAAATAGTATCTTCAGGATAAAGCAAGATATCTCACAGCAGTTGCAGTAACACACACAAAACATTTGTACACTCAAGGCTGACAAAATCTCAGCATGAAGAGAAGAGATGGGTTCCCAATCTCACCCCAGGGTGTGGAAATATTGGCAATACTTATATGCACACTGATGAAGTCTATCTAAGAGTTTAGCCTCTGGTAAGTCAACTACTCTCCAAGAAGGAACATGTATTCAAGAGTACTTGAACTGAACAAATCAGAAAAAAAAATAAAAGGACACATGGTTGACTGAGAAAGGTGGATGGATATTGGAAGAATTGAGGAGAATATATTATCCTGTGTGAGGTAACTCAGACCCAAAAGGACATACCTGACAGGAGTGTTCTCTGAAAGGACAAACCAGCAACTGACTGAAACAGACACATCCTCTCAGAGACTGGGGAAGACTAATGGGATGAAGAACTGTGGGAGGAGGGACAGGGAAGGTAGGCAATGGCTAGATTGTAAATAAAAAGAAATGTATAGAAATATGAACCAGCTAACAAAAGCAAGTAATACAATCACTATGTAATGCTAATATCGGGTATAGAAAAAATAAGTTATAAAATATGTATGTAACTTATGAGTTCGCAAGTATCATAGTAGGTATGAAGAAATGGAAAGGTTTTTGTTAGATTTTTTTTCTTTCTTAGGATGTAGTTCCTGACATGCACAATGAATTAGGAGAATTCATTAGGGGAACTTTGTGGCTCCACATATTCACTAAAAAAATCCCTTATAACAGTTATCATTTGTTGTAAATTTCCAGTCAGTTATAGACAATACATCTGTCAGAAGCAATATGTTTTCATATATATACTAGATATAAATTTTCTTCTTGAAGTCAACTAAGCTTCCTGTTTATGCTCTTATACTGTAAACAAGTATTATCTGTGTGGTCTACTATGTACCATGTTTTTAGCTTTTTGTTGTTGGTCTTTTTGTTTGTTCTTTTCTGCTGTTTTCTTCTGTTATGTTTGTACCTGTGTGTTTTACAGCATGTATCATTGTTTATCATGGCTTCACATGTATCCTGATTTTTTATTTCATATTTATAACTTGCAGCAAGTCTGTGATGCTTTTTAAAGAGATGGTTCTTCCCTTAGATAGTCTTTGTTCAGGTATGAGTTATAGTGTTATTGGCAGTGGTTCAATATTATGCAATCAAAAGTACATAATAAACAAGGTGTTTTAAATAGAAAAACAGATAAAGGAATATTGTACATTAATTGACTCATAATAATGCTGTAACCAGCCGGGCAGTGGTGACACATGCCTTTAATCCCAGCACTTGGGAGGCAGAGGCAGGAGGATTTCTGAGTTCGAGGCCAGCCTGGTCTACCGAGTGTGTTCCAGGACAGCCAGGGCTACACAGAAAAACCCTGTCTCGAAAAACCAAAAAAAAAAAAAAAAAAAAAAAATAATGCTGTAACCAGAGGCTCAGAGAAATCTAATTCTACATTCCCCTAAGAATGTAATCTGGGATTTGTCAATCTGTGTTTTCCTGTTTATGCTCTTATACTGTAAACAAGTATTATCTGTATGGTCTACTATGTATCATCTTTTTCAGCTTGTTGTTGTTGTTGTTATTCATTGTCTTTTTGTTCATTCTGTTCTGTTCTGCTGTTTTCTTCTGTTCTGTTTGTACCTGTGTGTTTCACTGCATGTATCACTGTTTATCATGATATACACACATATACATGTTATATACACACACATAATATACACAAATACTATGTTTTTAAATCAATATTTTCATGCTGATATATGTTTTAATTTATATCCTGCAATGGATGTAAAAGTAAGAAATTAAATGATTTAATTATATTTCTGTTTCCTAGTGCCATTCAGTTGAATGCTTAAACTGTGACTTAGCTGGCCAGAATTATGTATGCCATTTTGACATCTATATTGCATTTAGAAAATGTATTCTATAAAGATGTTCATGGCTGAGTATTTGGTTGTGTGACAAGAAATAAAACCAAATGTACAATTTTCATTAGTAGTCAAAATTTTTCAGGCTTATTCAAATGTAAATGACTTCAAAGTCTTTGATATTACAATTTATTACACTATCAATATAATTCATGTTTTGCTTCAAAGTTTGTCCAACCCTGAAAATATTCCACTTGCCCTCCCACTCCCAGGCCTCCTGTTGGACTATTTTAAACTTCTAAGTCTCTTTAACAAAGTTAAAACTTTAAAGCAGTCTGACTGGCTCTGAGGTCATGCTGAGAGTAGAGGAGGAATACATCACTTTCTTTAAAATTCAGCCTCTTGAGGAGCATGCTTGGGAATGTTTAAAAGAAACCTCAGCGTCTCTATTCTCAGACTAACACCATATTTCATTTCAGAGAAGTCCAGCCATTTCATGAAAGACAGGAATCCTTTGGTGCAGGTTGGGCATGCTCTCTCAACAGCTGGAACACTTATGCCTTTGAACTAGAGATTATCTCTACCTCCAGAGAGCCTGAGTAACTCTTATCGTAAAATCTTCCTTCAGAAAGTGAGATTCTTTAACAAACTATGGTCAGAACCAAAATACATGCAATAGGCTTAAAATAATGCTATAAATTATTAAGAAATATTTCAAAATTCAATTGTGTCTCAGATGAATGTATGTTATATCATAATACTTTCTTATAAAGTGAATTATTTACTGTACACATATTTTATAATTTATGTATGCTTATTTTTCCTTCTATTTCAGAACAAACTTTCATCGTGGGGCTTCATGCATGATGACATCACTCATGTTAGACAAGCATACCTCTATTGAGTTGATTCACCAATCTTTGAAATTTTTATTTTGACCAAAGTAAAATCTAGATAGGTTGATGATGCTATCTTTCTGAAAATTAGCCTTGAATTTCCATTCCTGAAGCCATAGCATCTGTAATAGTGAGGGCAATGGGCCTAGAATTAGGTTATTTTAAAGTATTATTCTAAATAGACTCAGAACTTGTCATTTGAAATATGTATGATAAATATATGTATCCACATATAGAACGAACTTGGAAATGTCAGGAAATGTAGTTTATAATTTTTTATTGAATAATCAGTTCTTCTCTCACACAATACTAGCACCTTTTCCTCCTCCTACTCCTCCCAGCTTTTCTCTCCCACCTCTCCTCTTCCCCAGATCTCCATTTTCCTTCAGAAAGGATCAGGCCTTGAAGACACAACATCCAAACACAACAAAACAAGATAAAATCAGACAAAGCAAAAGCTCAAGGCTGGACAAGCCAACCCAATAAGAAGGAAAGAGTTTCAAGAGCAGACAAAAGAGATAAATACACACCCATTCCCTCTGTTAGGAGTACCACAGTAACACCAAGAAAACAGCCACAAGACATAGGCAGAGGACATGGCACAAACCCATGCAGGCCCGAAGGTTGCCATTTCAGCCTCTGTGAGATCATATGAGCCCTGCTTTACTAATAAACTGGGCCATATTCTCCTGGTCTCCATTCCCTCTGAGTCCTATAATCCTTGTTCCACTCTTCTGTAGGGTTTCTCAGCTTCAAGGAGAGGAACATGATGGAGACCCCAATGTAGACTTTCTACATAATGTCTGGTTGTGAGTCTCTGTACCTGTTCCCATCTGCTGAAGGAGGAAGTCTCTCAGATCACATTGGAGAAGGCACTGCTCTATGTGTATAGCAAAATATCATTTTAATTATATAAATATCAATATATATATATATATATATATATATATATATATATACTCAAACACAGACACACACACAAATACACATACACACATGTGTAAACATTTGCCAGTTGTGTTTGGCTCTATCCTAGGACTCTGGGCAATCTAGTCTCTGATTCCTGGACATTCAGGCAGTGGAGAGCATAGGCTTCGTTTTGTGGTGTGACATCAAGAAAATCCAAAAATTTGTTGGCCACTCCCAAAAGTTATGTGCTACCATTGTTCCAGGACATCTTGCAGGCAGGACACATTACAGGTCAAGGGTTTTGTGTCAGAGTTGGTGCCCAGGTTTCTCTTTTGGTAGCCTGCAAAGTAGCCTTCCCTCATTAAAGAGACTTATTTCATCCAATGTCAAAGCATGCTTTCATTTATAAATAATTTTAAATTATTGTAATAATTATAATATTCTATTTTTTACTATAATATATATGGAAACTAATGACACAGGCATCAATGTTGTTTTCTTCATGAAATATTTTTGAAAAGACAATCAAGTTGAAGAGGTTATCTTTGAAAGCTCTATGAAATTAGTATAAATTCCCAAAAAAAGCACAGTCACTTCAGTCCTGCTGCTACTTTGAAGGCAGAATTTGCACATGATGCTGATAGGAAATATTACATGTCATAGGAATTATTACATGTCAGTCATTCATGTGTGGAAGGAATAACAAGCCATGTAAACTTGAGGAGTTTAGCTTGTAAACATTAATAATGCAATAATGTAAAAGTATTTCCATCAGTAGATACTTTGAGAAGAAAAATACAGAGAAGTTAATATACTTCAGGTACATGTTCATCCCCCATATGCTATATGGACATTTTAATTTTCTTGGTAACGTAAACTGTTTTTGTATCAAATACATTCTAGTGTATTTTCATTAACACTTAAGGTATTAGAAACAGTTATAACTATCATACCAAATGATTTTATATGTACTATTCTTATGTATAAATATATAGTTTATCAACTGGGTTCAAGATATTTTTCTTGTGCTCTTTATAAAAACTTCAATATAAAATATGTATCAAAAATTTCATTAAATTTGATTAAATTGTTTCCTTTTTTCATTAATTACATCAGAGCAAAACTGAACAAAAGTATAAAATTTAAGCAATTTATGACTTTTTCACATATACACAGAATGAGATTTTATCTTTTTTTTCACAGATTTTATTTTTTACCTAATAATGAGCAAAACAGAATTTTAGTATTCTTATTACTACTTATAAAACAAGGAGATCTTATGTCTTAATAATAGAACTATTTTAGATATACTACTATGATTCTTTCTTTAAAAGACATAAATAATTTAGTGCTTTATAAGATGGAGGTTAAGATGTCTGATATTGAACACATTCATTTAATAAAATTCATGTTTGTTCATGGGAACTTCATTATGTTAATGATTCTTCTTTCATCAATTTTCTAATGCAATAAAATACACTAGTCAAACAATTACAATGAGATTAATATAATGATATAGAAAATGTATTGTATAAAAACAATAAGAAGCACATACAAACAAGGACAAGTTTGAATTAAGTTTGTCAGCTATTTTAAAAGGGATGTACATTTTAAGGTCAGCAAATAAAAAAATAAATAGTTTCAAGTGTAAAGCATCAAATAGAAAAAAAATATATATGAGCTCAATTGATCTTGTCAGAAGTCAGAAAGTGACCTTGGAACACCCGAAACTCCACTCTGTGTCTAGACAGAGAAAAGGAGCTTGCAGAATGTTTAGAGCCAGTTGCAATAGAGACAGTTTGGGAATATGAGCTATAATCACTACTTACCGCCATTGCATCCACCTCACCTAACACAACCTTTTATTTTCAAGCCATTTCAAATACTGCAGAATGGATTTCAAACACACTTTTAGCTATTCTAAGCATATATTCACATTATTTTCAGAGTAAGTGTGATAAACTCTCAACATAGCCAACCTTTTAGAATAATTCAAATAACTATACTACCACTTTATTTACATGAAAACATTTCTCTTTCTTTAGTGAGTCAATAGCCAAATACCCCAAAGTCACAGAAAGTCCTTATTGTAACGTGCTCTTGAGAAAATAATATATTTATATCATAATTTCCTTTTAGAATAAACTTCAGTGTTGAGGATGAGGCAGAAGAAAGCAATCGAATAGACTTCTTGCCTTAGGAAGAAGAAGGAACAGATCATGAGTAGAGTTCAAGAAACTGAAACACCGTGATTTCTTTTCTTTTGAACACAATTATAATTTCCACAAACTCAATTTTCTATAATACAGGGAATCTTTAATATGTTATCAATAAACAAAATTCAACGATTGCCTCTGATTCTACACAGTTACACTATGGAATATTTTTGCTTATTCCCATAATGGAGGGAAAAGACAACAAAACCAGCTCTATCCAGTAATTTGCTAGAGACCTGACAATGTCCCTTCTGTCATGCCCATTCTCCAAGCCAGTCATGTAAAGAAAAATTCCAATGGTTCATCTCTGTGTTGCTATTGAACTGCTTTTGAGATGGAATACTTGTTTAAGCAACCTTGTGAAAGATGTAGCCAGTCAATGACACTTAATGGATATAGCCTCTCTGACAATCATATGAGACATAAGCAGACATCAAAGTCACAGTTTCTCTGGCGTTTACAATTGTCTCATGCTCTCTTCCACAGCAAGTTTTGAGCCTTTGATGCTCAAATTGTGTTGTAGATGTATCAGTTAGGACTGAGCTGAAAATTCTTTAATTTTGCTCTGTTTAGTTTACTTTAATGGTATCTATCTGTTGCAAAGAAAAGGTTTTATTTTTTTTTAAACTATCCATTTGCTAGGCATAAAGATAAATATTTAGAATTCAGGAAAGAGTAAGTATGAGAGAATGAGTGACAAAGTAAAATAAAATCTTCTATTTGTTTTACTTTAAGCAGGAATCTCCGAATTTTCTTTCTAGGAAGAAGTAGAAGTTGACATCCCATCACCAGTAGAAACACATAGCATGCTTCTGTTTTGGGGTGCCAAACTTTGGGATTTAAGATATTTTAATAGCATAATAATTTATTAAATTTAGTATAAACTTTAACTCTTTTTTGTATATTTCTTAAGGCAATGACATTATTGGTTATTGACATCTTTTCTGAAAGATAAAATCAATTATTATGGTGTTATTTTAAGCTAATCAAAGATTATTCTTTTCCATTTATCTGATTACTTCACTTCAACATAATAAGTTTTTTAATTTTTTTATCTTTATTGCTTTTAAAATAAATTGTACTTTTCTCAAATGTAGCATTACTTAATTGCTGAACAATATTTGTTCTCAAGAATGCTGGCATGTTCATGTTACTTGATAACCCTGCAGCTTGAAGTATCTTTCTTAAGAATATTATTATATAGTATCAAAACCACAGGATAAAATCCATGCAGTAAAGAACTATGTCCACCTGTTAAATCATCAGCAAAGAAATACTTGAACTTCATGCCTACTATGCCCACCTATCCTGAATCACTTTTTTAAATTCAATTCTGAATTCATAAAAACGTCATATCCTTATGTTTATTATTCTTGATGAGAACTATACTTCTTCACAATTGTAATTATACTGCTTCAGAGACAGAGTTGTCTAATGTTCTGTAAACACAGGACAATCGATAGAAAAACCACGCTGAGTGTCTCACTGGCTATCTGCCAGTCCCAAGAGAGGGAGGAAAAGTAAGTGGTGTGCAGAGTGATATTAGGTTCCCATCCTCAGAAACATGAGAAGCTCTCCTTAGACAATCATTGAAAAAGACTCAGACATCTCATGATCTAACTTTATAATGTGCGTTCTCCCGAGGCATTAGGGATCTTTACCAAACAAACATTTGAGAAAAGAGACTTAATGACAAATAAAAAATGTCAAACTAGAAATATAATGATCTCTGATATGAATAATGGAACTTTAAATAAGTAATGTAACTGTGTGAATAGTTTTAGTACAAGATAATTCTAGGATAGTAATTATGTGTAAAGGAGTTTGCACAATATACAAGTTGAGCAGAAATCATGTTTTTTTGTTTTGTTTTGTTTTGTTTTGTTTTTCAAAATCAGCCAGTAAGTGAAGAGTGTGGAAAACAGGAGAAATGTTCCATTATCACACTTTGCAATTGTTCTCCAAGAACACAAATGGGCAAGATGCAGAAGGTTTTGCCCATTCTATCTATTTGCACTAGATTTATTTTTCTTCTCTGATATAGGAAACAGAGCACCATATCTGGTCAGATGAAAAACATTTCAATCTTTCTATTTATTATTGACTTAAAAATTTACTAACATCTAGAAACTACCAAAGATAAGTCATTTTCTTTAGTAAAGCTGACAGCTAACCTGTCACATTTTCAGTTTTTAGGAAGCACAAAAAAATACTTTTATTTAAAATTTGAAGTGTATTTATTTATTAAAGTGTTTTCCTTGTATGTATATGTGTTGTGTATAAGTATGTATGTGTTCTTTTTGTGTGGTGTGCTATTACTCATTTTTGTCTATGTGAATGCTTGTCAGAGATCAAAATCCTTACAAGTGTCTTTTTATTCCCTTCCAACACTGAGATTGCAGGTGTGTGCTGCTGCATCTGGCTTTTTAAGGAAGTGTTAGGAATCCATGGCCAAAATAAAATAAGGGTAGTGAAGACCACTTCTATCAAAATAGCTTCTGAAGCAGCAACATGATAGAGTTTCCCTGGGTCCCATCTGTAGCACTCTTTTCAGTTCATGACTTTCTGTGCAATGCTTCCCACTTTTATGTATTGATACTTGTACCTTATGGTTTTGCTTTTGACCTCTATCTGTAATATTTCACCATTTGTATCCTTGAGTTTATAGTTCTACTTTATTTCACTAAACAGATTTATCAGTTTGGTTAACATGACAGAAAACACTCACACAGCAATACTGATTGATCTCTCTGTGGTAAATAATTCTAGATAGCCACTTTTCCAAACTTTCTCTACCCAAACATAATATATAATTGTATGCTTTCACAGGAAAATCATTATTGAACAGTTATAAAAATTGAAAATAAATATTGAATAATTATAATTATATAGCTTCAAGTAATAAAAAGTACACGAACACATTCAATGTATTTTAATTAATTTATTTATTTACTTTTCCATAATTAAATGTATGGGTGTTTGTATGTTCAGGTTCCCAAAGAGGCCAAGATGGGTGCTGGAACATTTGGAACTCGAATATGAGGTAGTTGAGAGCCCCCTAATATGTGTGCTCTTGTATTCTACAAGAGCAGTGTGGATTGTTAACTGCTGAAGAATCTCTCCATCCCCAACTCCATATTTTTATGAACACTATCATCCAAGTTTCTAGCAATGTTTCTCAAAAACACTGATTATACTTGCAGGCAAGAGACTAGTATAAGTGTCCTATGAGAATTTACATTCATCAGCTGACTAAAACTGATGCAGAGACCTACAACCAAACATTAGACAGAACTAGAGAAATCTTGCAAAAAATTTGAGGGAAGGATTGAGGAACCCAGAGGGGATAGAAACCCCACAGGAAGATCAATAGAATCAACTAACCAGGACTATTAGGGTCTCTGAGAGAATGAATTACTAACCAGAGAGGATACAAGGACGACTCCAAAGCCCCTGTGCACATGTAGCAGATGTGCAGCTTGGCCTTCATGAAGGTCCACCAACAACTGGAACAGGGGATGTCCATGACTCTGTTGCCTGACTCTGGATCCTGATGCTCTAACTGAGCTCTCTTTTCTATCCTCAGAGGGAGAGGATGTGACTAGCCTTGTAGTGACTTGAGGTGCTAAGGTGGGTTGTTTACCCTGTAGTAACTTTGTGCTTCTCAGAGGTGAAGGAGATGGGAAATTGTGTGTAGGGGCCATGTGACTGGGAGACTGGGAGAAAAGAGGACAGTTTGAGATAGGGGTGGAAAGTGAATAGATAATTAATGGGAGAAACAGAAAATATCTTTTGGGGACAGTATAATACACAGCAATTACTGTGTATTATTTTTCTCTCTACAGCACAGATGGAAGGATTTGTAGACATTTTGAGGTAGAGGCCAGGAGTGTTGCTGATTGTCAAGAAAAGCCATCAAGATGGCTGCTCATTACAAATAAGTATTTGTAAAACAAAATGCCAGCAGTGTGACAGTCGGGACTCTTCCACCATGTCAGTAAATAACAAGTGTATATTAACTATGAAAATAGAATCATACTGTGAAACGTTACACTGAAATTTTAAGAAAAGTGAGAACTGTGTACACATTATTAATCTCTTAGCAATGTTTAATCACATGAAAATTAAATTCATACCTCTTAGTCCCTCAACAGTCTATGAACCCACTGAAATTTATACTCAGTCTTTAACCTTGAACCTGAATTTCATTGATCTCATCCAACTTCCTTTTCATTGAATGTGTTGACAGTCTCACACATACATGTGTACATGTGTAGTGTATATTCTGATTATGCTCACTACCTTTTAGTCATTGACCTCCCACATCTTCTCCTCACCTACAAGTCGTTTTATGTGTGACTCACTTAGTTAAAGACAACTATCTGGTAGACTTGGTGTTTGAAACTGGCAATTAGAATCTAATGACCTCATAAGTGTGTACTAAACTGAAAATAGTTCCTTATTATATAGAATCTTTCAGCTGTTAATATATCAGGGTGGAGGAAAAGTGTCCTATATGCCTCTCCACTGTAAATGACTGACTACCCACAGGGTAATTTTTTTTCACTTATGGACCAAGTGCAGGCAACAGCACTAGCTCTGGGGCTAGGAGTACAATTTCTGGGTCACATCTAGGTGGCATTTTACAGAGCTTCCTCTTATCTTTCAGCTTATAAATCTTTCTGATCCCTCCTTGCGCAATGTTCCCTGAGTCTTAAAGGTGGCACTACAAATATCTTGTTCATGGCTGTGTTCTTAAATCTCATTTATACTCAGCACTTGGGGAAGGCATACATCTCTAGCTTAATTCTCTGCAGACTCCAACTCTCAGCCTATTACTTGCACAATGGAAAAAAGTCAAGATGGAAGTTTCCAGCTTAGTTTTAACTTCATTTCTATGTATCTTGCAATCTAGGTGACTGGTATCTTCAGTTATCAGTTCTGTTCAGACAATCAAGCAGAATAGTAAAATTATATATTATTGTGTGTGGAGGGGTATTTTGTTCATCTTTGATGAACATTCCCTGTACAGGTCTCCTACACCTGGATCTGCTATCTTACTTAGTAATCTGCTATTTCGAATAACAACAGTATCTAGCTATAAAGAAGTCTTATATCCTTTAGTAATGTTGCAAAGTAATAGATAAACATGACTTTTAAATGCACTTTCTCCCCTCTCTGCTTCCTCATCCTCTGTCTATATCCCTCTACTCCTCCCTTCTTGCTTAAATTTTACATCTGTAGTATTCAAAAACTCTGATTTTTTTCATCCATGATCTATTGTCCTTCTATCCTATGTAGTGAAGCATAAGAAGAGATTACGGGTACACAATAGCCCACAAGTCTAATGACCTAAGAAATATAAGTTCTATCACATTTTCAGAATCTCAGAACCATGATCTTAATACTTACATATTTAAGGGACATTCCATATCAAACTACAGTATACTTTCATTTCTTCCCTAGACTTCCAAACCAAATTTGTACTATTGTAGTTTTCTTTCCTCTGATAATCAGTGAAATTGAAAGAAAAATAACATTGCCAATTCCCACAGATGATAATCCTTACAGATTTCTTTTGTCTTTGCTTCTATCATGTTTCTTCCTGGGGCTGAATTGCGTAAAGAGGGATCAATTACAGAGGAAAAATGGGAATGAGTATAAGTCTTCTGTGGCTTGATTATATCTGAAGTTTCTTAGTTAAGCCAGTGAGACACTCCCTACAGGCATGGTTCATTGTGTAAGGAGCATCACTGAGAGAGACAGAGGGAGAATAAGAGATAAGAAAAGAGTACTGTTGCTGTTACTTATTTTTAATGCATTATTCTATACTCTATAACTAGTAGACACTGGATAATTTTAAATGGATTATAGCTGTTTCTTGATGGTTGAAAGCACTTGCTTAAATTCAAACCGTACATAAAGAAATTCTTAATGTAGTGTACATTGTTGATATCAAGCTTAAAGCTAAAGTATAACATGTATTTTTGAAATAACCAAACTTTCAGTGTTAACTTTTCCAAGTTTTTTTTAAATCTTGTTCATTTAAAATAAAGTTTTATTTATTTGTGTATTTTTATGTATAAAATTTTTATTGATTATGTGGCAGTTTTACATCATGAATCCTGGTCACACTCATTTCTCAGTCCTCTCAGGTCCACCCTCTTCTCTGTTACCTCCGCCCTCCAAAAAGGAGAAAACAATCAGGTTCATTTTGTTTTGCCTATATATTCACTGAAACATTTTCAACGTCCCAGTTGACAGCACCTTAAAGAAAACTGAATCTTTCCCCAACCACACCCATTCCCGAAGCCATCAATTGTGGAGGGCTATAATTTAGCATACAGTTTTAAAAGAATAAATAATTTGCCTATCAAAAATTTCCAGTAATTTCTAATATTAAAACCTGACTCAATTCATCCTTACACGGATTTAATTTTTTTTCAAATTTAAAAATAAATACTGGGCACAGGAGGGAGCAGTTATTAGCACTTGCTCCCTTTGCAAAAAAAAAAAAAAAAAACAAAAAACAAAAAAAAAAAACACCCCAAGTTTGCTTCCTATCATGCTCAAAACCATTAGGTACTAAGCTCCAGTGGCTTAGAAACCCTCTTCATGTTTCCTAGAGTACCAGGCATAAACATAGTGCAATTCTCACTACATTAAAACCTGAATTAATTCATAAACTATGGTGTATTGTGACATATCAGTGAGGTCTAATAAGATTTAATCAGTGGGGCTGGAATGGTGGCTCAGCAGTTAAGGCAGGACTGGCATTATCCAGCACCTGTATGGTAGGTGACAAATGTCTAATCTTCTTTAATTGCAGGCCTAGGAGATCTATTACTTTCTTCTGGACTCCAAGTACAATGCACACTTGTACTGTACACACACATACACACACATACACACACACACACACACACATACATACACATACATACACATACATACACACAATGACACATACAGGCATACATACACACACAAACATACATACACACCCATACATATGCAACACACACACATACATACATACAACACACACGAACTCACACAAAATAATAAAATAAAAAACTAAAACCCCAAATATCTCACTAAAAACATTATTTAAAATATAATATGTTGATATTGTTTTTTTCCAAAAAAAAGTGAATCATAAGGAAATGTACATAGGTATTATATAACATAAATAAAACTAGCTGAACTATTAAAGAAATGCAAAAACAAATAAAATTACAAAATGGTGATAGAGTATTTTAAATTGTCCACATCTTAAAGATTTTAATAAAGTGAATTGTATTTGAATATACCAAAAATTATTTATAAAATAGAAAAATACAATTACCAGGTTATGCCATTTATAATAGGAATGAGAAAAAGATTCTGGTTGTTAAATATTATATTTGCAAAGAGATGATTTCTTTTAACTTATTCTTTCCCAGAGCAGTTACCCAATTCAGACAATTGCTAAAGAGTATGACAATTCTGGTAAGAGGTTCAGAGAATCTGCTAACATTAAGATTGAATTCTGTTAACACTGGAGTAATAAGAGGCACTTTATCAATTTAAGGGCTTATGGATGATTGAGGTTATCCAAACAGTGTCACCTTATTAATGCCATTAGTCTGCTGTAACAAAAAGATTTGATCTATAATACTGCATTTGATGCCACCTGGGATATGAAATTTACAGAAAAAAAATATCTGATATTTCCAAATGCAATTGACTTCACTGAATCAGCCTCAGATGAACTTAGATCTCTAGCTCTATGGATGGGTTGGGTTGTTCGATTTCTTCATTTTGATGATCTAGAAATACAGTATTATAAACTACATTATACAATATTTAAGGCTCAGTTAAAACTGTTTTCTCAGAAGCAAGATGAGAATCTGAAAACGTCAGATGAGATACTTAACCATTTGTGTGTGTGTGTGTGTGTGTGTGTGTGTGTGTGTATATATATATATATATATATATATATATATATATACTTTTTGTTTTTTATTTTCTAAGTACCTCAGGTCTGAAACAAAACAATTGACCAGCAGAGATATATCCAATCCACCAAGGTAGAAAAAACTATAAAAACTTGATGTATGAAATTTATGTAAGCTAATTATGAAGGTACATGAAAATATTTAATGGAATAAATTGGTTAGTGCTTAAAATATAGAAAAGTAGTTTCTAGTGCACTTAGGATAATTGTTTGATAAGATCTCCACATTTACAAAAATGAATTGTTGACTTTTAAAATGGATTAAAAATTTTGTTAGTTCTTGATTCCCACTGTATTTGATGTGTTACAATACAGGAGAAAATGTGAATACCAGCCAGTCATAGAAAGTTAACAAAGTCTCACAGAGTATTTTTTTAAAATCCTGTAGTTATTTATTCTTTATTGTTTCAATAATTACGTGCACATACTAATACTGTGGTCTTTAATAAGGTTTAACATAAAACATACTATCCCATGCAATGCACCCTAAAAGTATCTCTATGAATATTTCAATAGAAGATTAAAATTGTTCACATTCTATATTTATTTTTATATCACACAAGAAACAACACAATAAGTATTTCCCACTTGCATGAGTACTTGGACATAAAATACTGCAATTGGATTAGAAAACTACATGTTTTTTTATGCAAAAGTGGGAGATTAGGTATTTTGATAGCCACACAATGCTCTTGACATGACAGGAAATAGCATCTGTATCTATAAGGATAACCAGCCTGTTCCGCATGGAAAAGCAACTGATTAAGATGATATTTTTACATGAAACTAAACTTTAAGCTAATCAGAATATCGTAAAATCTGAAGCCAAATTTCAATCACCTTTTATTAGTTACAGTTATTATTGCTGTGATGAGACACCACAACCAAAACAAAGTGGAGAAAAGGGGGATTATTGGACTTCCGTTTCCTAAATCACAGTCAATTGAGGGGAACCAAGATAGAAATTCAATCTACTCTGGGACTCTAAATGAAAGGCTGATGCAGATAGAGAAGTACTCCTTTCTGACTTTTTCTCCCCAGGTTCCTCACTCTGCTTTCTTACTTAACATGGGACTATGAAGCTCAGGGTTGTTGTCAATGGCAGCACACTAGGTCCTCCTACACTGAAAACTAACTGAGAAATTGGCCTAGAGGTTTATCCACTTATAGGTGAATCTTCTGGATGAAATTTCTTAGTTGAGATTTCTAGCTCTCAGATGACTAAAGCTCTGTGACATCAAACTAGGCAACACACACACACACACACACACACACACCGATTTAACAACTACATAATTTACTCCTCAATTGTGTTCATTTTCTATTTTATCAAATAGCTTTCATTTTGCTTTGTTTTATACACCATTGATGTCATTTTTAATAAGTACAATATTTGGTTTTATATATTTTAAAAATACTTTCTATGTAACTATGAATATTAAACTTCCATATGACCATATGTTTCTCATTCAAACTCTGTAATTTAATTATTTTCCTGATTCAAATATTATATTTCAATTGAAAGAACTTCTTATGTACTGTATTGTGTTCATATGATTCTCTATAAACACAATCACACTCACTCCTGTAAGCAAAACTAATAAAATATTAAGTTCAAAAATCAGACTAAAAAATGGAAAAAAAATACTAATTGGATAAAGAATGGAATTAGTGGGATGAGAGGCAGGTAGGCAGGGAAATATGATCAAAATATTCTCTGAACATGTATGAAATCCAATATTAAAATCAAATTTCTATAACTAACATAAGATAACAAAATTATAAATCAAGTTTTTAGTGTCTTCTTTCTACTGAAAGTACACTGAGTAAAATACCATGTATGTCTCATTCACTGAACATAATTTAAGTACATATGTTTTAGGTAAAATAGTACTAAAACATATGATGAGTGAAGGAATGAATAAATAAAACTTTAAAGCTTCGATATATTAGAAATTGTATAATAATGCCTTAGTAAAATATAAATCAAAATGGATTATTCTATAAATCTAACCTGGTAAGGTCCATATCAAATTTACCTTAGACATGACAATACAGCAGCATGTATTAATATACTCTAGAGAAGTTATGAAAAAGACTCTCAATGTTCCAGGTACATATGCAATCATGCAATATTTATAGTTATAAAGTCAAATACACTTCTTCTGCTAAAATTCAATATGCAATAAAGAGTATCATTGAAATTTAAAAAACTAGTAATATTAAAGCTAATGAGTAAAAAGAATATTCTAAATATGATATGGGTACATAGCCTTATCTCTAATAAGCTCCAAAATAATTTTTAAAATAATTCCCCTAAGAATATAAACATTGTGAAAAACACTACTATCCTAGTAGTTCAAGAAATATTTAGTAATCATTAAAATTTATGCATTAAATATCTACCACAGCATGGTCTCATGATGAGGTTTTAGGCTGCTGAAAAAAAGAAAAGCAAAACAAAATTAATAAAAATGGATAACTCACTATGATAAACATTCTAAGGACTGAAGCGGACGTGCAGAAGAGAAGGCTTTGTGTGTGGTATCGACTCCTACACGGTGCTCCTCAGCTTGTCAGATATTCTCAATTCTGATGCCTTCAATTGTTGGTGCAAAGAATCACGGAGTGAGAACAAATGTGAACTCAAATGACATGTACAGGGCTGGGAAACTGTGCTACTTAAGGTCACAGTTCATCACATCTGGACGGCTCCTCTGAGCATGACACAAAATGGCAAACTTCCCATTCCAGCAGGGCTTCTCCTTCTCTGATCTTATCTGGGGAGGCCACCCTGCCCCCCCCATCCTCTACCTGAAGAAAGTAATGTAGTCCGTGACAAATACATAAGTTCAACTTCCTCTTTCCCAATGAGATCCTGATATTACTGGAATGTCTCTCCATGCCAAGGACACATTCCCAGTACTTTAAACTCAAGCCAATGATTTACATTCACCTTGAAAAACTCCCACTATCCAAAGTTCATATACAGCTTTAGTTCACCCTGAATAAAGTATATGCACAAGCTGTTTCACTTAAGATTGTCTAAGGAGCTATTTCATTGAGTACCATCTAAAAGAGCTATCACACTAAAATCCTTGAGGAAGGTTTCTCTCCTCAGCCCTCACCCCCAGCTGGCCTGCCATTTGCAGACCCCACCTATATCCAGTCGCCCCTTCATCCTTCCAGCCGTCTGCAGTGTCTGCATACCCTGAGAGAGGAAGCAGACCCCCAAAGCACACTGTATTAGTTCACAGATGCTGCCTGACCACCGTTTGCTTCTAAATCAGTCAGCTTTATGGAAGAATTCTTTGACACATATGCTTAAAGCATATGAAAAGATGTTACATATTCTTTCTCTAACTGAGAAATTCTATGTTAGATAACAACACATCTTTGATACTAAGTAGAAAGTCTTTGTTTCACCAAAAAAGCAGCAGTTGTTATTTTCAATTTTTGTTAGTGTTTCATAATCTTAATATTCTCATTAATTAATGTAGTCCAATATTACCAAAGATTCCCAGTACAGAAAATAATTGCATAAAATGTAATTTTTTATATATATATATATATATATATATATATATATATATATGTGTGTGTGTGTGTGTGTGTGTGTGTGTGTGTGTATGTGTAATATATATAATGTATATATGTGTATATATATGTTAAAAATTAATTTTTCATTAGTCATTAGCCATGAACATACTGATGTCCAAAGTAGCACAGTATTCTTAATATACTTCTGATTCATCTGACAAAATATAGTAGAAGAGGGAATCTTGCCTTCAAATGGTAGAAACATGGATAACCTGGCAAAAATAATAGGAAGCCATCCTTTTTTCTCATTTTCATGTTTTAAATATTCTTAATTATTAGCATAAAATAGTTCTGTGTTATATTATTTTTGTTTTACTATATACTTGGCATATGCAGAAGTAGAATCAAGAACAAGCTTGAATAATTAACATCCACAGATGATCAAATCTCTTATAGCACAATTCTTGATTATAATAAAAGCATATTCTCTAAATTACTTACAATTTTTATATAATGTAAAATCCACCTACATGATCATTGTTAATTTATTAAGTGCTTTAATATTTATAAAAATATACAAGTAGATATACAAATAGGTGTTTGATTAAACATGCATTATATAGGTAAACAAAAACAAATTACAAAATATTCTTTGTTGAAAGCTCTCTCAACTACTAAATTATAAAGGAAATAATCCTTTTATAAGTGCTATCCTAAAATTCCTTGTTTTTAAAAGATCCTTGATATTTTTAATATAGAGATTTTATTAATTATAAAAAATTCAATGTAATGTTTATTGAATTTTATTTTAACAATGTTCAGTGATAAAAGTGCTATTCGTAAACTCTGTATTTTATAAGTATGTAAATACTGTGTTTCTCTACAATGTTATTTCTAACTTATTTAGATGGATATATATTATTTTTTCTGTGTATATTGTGTTTCATTTTGGTAAGTAAATATTTTTATCATATAACTAAATCATTTTCAAGGGAATGTAAGAATTTCTATGACTCCTCTTTAATATGAAATTTGAAGGCAATTTTCATCCTGTCTTACAAATTAATAAGTAGCATGAACACTTGCTGACTTTGATTGTATATTTGTCTACATTGAGACCTTGTCCTCAATATGGGCTACATATAAATGGACATCCTAAAAGTCACATGCTACAAAACCTTTGATGATATGGAAGACAATTTTGTACTTTGTCAAATAATGTAAATCAATTTTCAATAATTTTGTTTCATTTGGTTTGAATGTTTAACTACTCTAAGGAGAGTTTATTGATTTAAGTAAAGCCAGAAAAATTGCAATTGATATTGTTAGTAATATGGAGGTTGAGTCACCACTGCAGTGGAAGGTCATTTCAAAGGGACAGATGCAAATGCTTAGGAGAAGAACGTCTAGTGTCCAGCAAAAGAAGAGTACACGCTACGCTAGATCTTGATGATGAAAAATTCAGCTTACCTTCACTATTTAAATTGCTGAGCGACAACAAAAATATTAAATATATTACTTTACCCACATTTCTTTATGCTTAAATGTAATTCATTCATCCTCATGACATCAGAAACCTGTATAAATTCAGTCTCATGTCTGAATTACAAATGTTCTAGAAAATGTTTTGAAAGGGAAAACAGAATTATCGAATGATCTCTTGTCACCTGGTTTTAATTTTCTATATTTTCTCAGTGCATTCATTTAGACCTCCAGCTTACAAAGACCGAAGTTGTTGGAAAAGGCCATAGCAAGGCCTCAAGAATATTCACATGTGATAAATATTGTTGTACACACTTATCTCTTTAATTACCTGTCTGTATTGTTCTTTTTTCTGTTTTCTTCTACCTCTTAGTCTTCCTCTTCATCTTTGTATTCATCTTCCTCTTCTTCCACTTCTGCTTCTTCCTCTTCTTCAGGAAGTAATTCAGAAGCAGTTGAATGTAGAGCTAGCTGTACCACACTCCTTTGGTAGTTTCCACCCCTGAGCTACTTGGAATGTTTAATACCTTTGCCATGTTGTCAGGAAAGCACTCAGGGTGCTGTCATAGTGGAACATACTGGAGCCCTCTGATGTGTTATCTTATACTAAAAGGTTAATTTGTTTTTGTTCATTGCTTGCTGAATTTGCTCATGTCATCATTGTAAATATATTTAAAGGTCTTATTGTGTGTTAGTGATTAGTAAAGTTGGAGCCCTGCCCTAATCTTTACTTTTATTATTTAACAATTTCTGTAGAGTATTTTGTCACCTTTAAAATTAGCCATTGAGCCTTTTATTAAATTATTGACCTCATGCACCCAATTAAACTGTAAATAAAGCTGAGAGACATCATCTGGCTGCTGACTACACGCAACAGGCAATGGCCAGTTATCTAACAGTTAGCAAAGTCAAAGCTGGTTATCCTATAATTATTTAACCGGTTTGTATAGTCTGTTGATTTTATTTGCAAAATAATAAATGGCAAATGAAATTTAAAAATATATTGCTTTCATATCATTTGTGCTTTCAAAGCTGATGTAACTTTCTGATTACAAAATTGGGTACTTGGTTTGCAATGGCAACTTATAGATAAAATACTAAAAAGGTATCCTGGAGATCAAGAAAAAGTGAAGTCTTCATCATTCCTTTTATGGGATTCTAGAACAGTTGTCACTAAACTCACTCTTCAGTTAACTGTAAGACAATGATGGTGATGTTTTATCTTTCACTCAGAAACACTGAAGTGGTCTCTAAATACAAAGTCATAAAAATTTCTAAGTTAATAAGTAAGGTGTTATAAAAAGCATACTCTGTGAAAGTACTCAGCACTGTGATCTTTTTACAAATAAAAGTAATATATATTTAAAATTATGATTATATTCAAATAACACACTTCTAAGAAATATACCTGTAATTGTATTCTATACTGAGTTATAGTTTTAACATGAATTATTATGTGATCTGGAGGAAAACTAAAGCATATGCTATTATCTTAGTTAAACAAAAATGACACATTTGCATCATTTCAAACACTTGTAAACTCCTTTTTTTATACTTTCTTTAGAGTAAATCAATTATATTTTAAAACTATAACCAAGATTATTAATAAATATAGGTAATAATTTTTCACAACTGGTCTAGGTCAAGGTATGTAAACAAATTATCTTTATTACTTTGGAATTCTAACCTATTTTATTCAATGCTAACTACATTATTGAATATGCTGACTTATGGCTGTAGATTGCAAATACATACATACATACACACATCTGTATTTATATATTAAACAATATTGTTTACTACAGTTAAAAACTATAAGTAAATGATAAGAGTTACAAGTTACACAGTTTTAAAAATACCCAATGAAACTTGGTCAAATTTCTCAATGTGTTTCCAAAATAGTTTAAATAGAGGATAACTAAAATACAGTGTGGTAGAATATTCCAGATGTCATATAATACCTTTCTCTCTTTTACCTTGACTGATTTTGCCAGTCACAGTGAAGGAAAGAAGTGAAACATGAGAAGAACACTTGTTGGTAAAACTATCTTTGAATAGCTGCTGACCTAATCATTTAATAACTGCTGAATTTTCTACAACTGTTAATAAATTTTAGGCCAGCTGACTACTTTTCAACAACTGGATTTCTTTGTAATCCACTCCAAGCCAAAACTTTCCCTTCGGAGGTTTTATAATCATGTCCTTACCCTTGCTCCTTTTGCAATATGTAAATGACATTAACTAAGTTTTCCATAACAGTGCCACTGTCTTTCCTAGACTTTTCCTAGACTTTTGTCCTATTAATGGAACAGAAATTAGCAGTATATAAACTGCAACTTCTGACAGTTCCACTTCTAAAACATATAAAGTCTATTTTCTCATCTTCTGTAGCAGATATGGACACAGAAAGCCTTCCTAATAATCATGACTGTGGGACTGTATAAGGGTATCCTGGGTCATGGTTGAGCAGGAGATTCTCCGTGGAATTCTGCGTGAGAACCGGCAGGAGTTCGGTACCTCCCATCATCTAGGATCCTGAAAACAGCCACATTTCCATAGAGTCACATAGGCCAGGCTTTAGGCCTCAAGCCCTAGAGATTTACATACTAATGAAGGCCAGAGGGCAGAGCAAATTAAACATTCCTCCCCCAGATCCTCCCCTAATCCTCCCCCTTTCTCCCTCCCTATATAACTCGGGACGGCCCTGAGTTTTTGGGGGTACGCCTAGATCCATCTATTATCCGTCATGTCAATAAACCTTTTTGGAACCAAGGACTTCCTCGTGTTACTGGTGCCTGCCGCCGCCAAGGCCCTCAGGCCGCTGGAACCGTAAGAATCTTCTTCCCTGATGTGGGACCCGCCACGGGGGTGCAAGCTTGCGCCGCTTTGGCGGCCTTTTTTTAATTTTCCCCACATTTGGCACATCCAACGTGGAGCACAGACACCCACGGACTTCAAGGACTGGGCCACCCCAGTCTGCTACAGAATGTAGCCGAGCTTCCCGCCGCCTTGTCCGGTGCTGTGAGAAATCGACTCAGTGAAGATTCTGCGCTTCTCCCATGCTGACTAAAGCTACAGCTGCTTAATCTCTCACTTAGAAGATCTCTACGTTCCAGCCACGAGGACCCACATCTCCAAACAAGCTGGCCAGGCCGCCGAGTCTGCTAAGCAAGTACAGTCTCTCCCACGGGTGCTGCTAGGGCCTCTTTCTTCTTCCCCTATCCCTCTTCTCGGCTGTGGGCTGTCCGACGTGAGCCCACATGCCCCATCTCAGCCCTCCGAGCCAAGGGCTTGAGACCAATCGGTCCCTGGCTGCCCCAGAGCACAGGGGATCCCCAACCCCTTTCATTTTCTCGGCAGTGGGTTGTCCGACGTGAGCCCACGTGCCCCAAGAGCTCTGCATCCCCGTGGAACCTGAGTGAAAATTCCCCATGCTGGGCGGGGCCCCGCCGCGCTCGCCCGATGTCGCAGGGAATAAACTCAGCCAAGATCCCGTGTGCTCCTGCCGTGCTGACCTACTACGTCACGGCAGACACACGGACACACAACATAACAGAGATTCACGCCCGCGCGTGCCCACGCATGGGCCTACATCGTTCCCTACAGGTGGTAGAGGATCCGGACAAAGCCAGCTCCAAGAGTATCCCCCGCTGGCGCCCGCCAAGACCCTCTCCATGGAACCGTGAGTAACTCCAGCCTAGTCCCTAAGACTAGACGGCTCTCTATATCCTTTCTCCCTCTTTCTCTCTCCACGTGTTTCGGGCCAACGTTTTCTCTAAATCTTAGCTACCACTAGCTCCTGCATGACTCAAAAGACTAGATCTCTCTCCCTCTTCTCCACGTGTTTGCTACAAAATGGCGGAGACCCCTTAATCGCCATTTTTTACCCCTCCCCCCAAGAAATCTCCCGCGCTCTGCCTGCCAAGAGGTTTGCCCCTCCCCCAGGGGTTAACTTTTCGCGCTAAAATTCCCCCACTCCCCGCCATTTGCGGCCGGCTGGCTATACCCCAGCTGACTTGCCTGTAAAAACAGGGCTGGCTCTCTGTTTGCCCCTTCCCCACTAGTCCCTTTCTAAGTCATTTGCGGCCAGCCATCACCCAGCTGGCTTGCCTGTTAGCAGAGAGTCTGAGACTCCATCTGCGCCCCTTCGCCTTTGTCTAACTTACAATTTCTTTCTCAACCTCTAGGTGTCTCTCTGCCGTAGCTCAGTCTCACACAGCCTTTCACTCCTTTTGACTCTGTTACCAAACTTCTATGTTTTTCGCTTTAAACTTTTCTTCAAAGTTAGCCTTTCTTTTCTCTAAGAAAAACAACAGGGGGAATTCCTTGGCCTCTCTGCTAGAACATCCAGGTGGTAACCCAAACCACCACATGGCAGAACAGGCCTTTCCTCCACTACTTCTAAATCTACCATTAATGCCTTTTCCCCTAACAGGAATGCCTAGAACAACAGTGTTTGTGCTTTTCAACCCAAAATTTTTTGCTTTTTGTTTAAATGTCTCCTTTTCACTCATGATATATTTTCAAAATTTTTTTCAACTTTTAAAATTTCTTCAAGGTGGGAAAGTCATCTAAATTTACTTCCACAGGTTAAATCAAGAAGCTGATCAACATCTTTCAGCTATTAATTAACAACTAGTTTCCTTTTACAGACAAACTGTTGCTGCCTACATAATTAATATGATTTCCTTCCACAGTCAGCTAAAACAGACTCAAAGGTGACTTCTAAAACTAAAATTTCTTCAAACACCTTTGCTTTCCAGGATCTCAACGACACACCATGACATACCTGATCCCAAGTAGCCTAATGCTTGCTACCTCTTTACAGACATCCCCCTGCTGGGGTGCCGCTTCTCTGTTGTGATTATTCTACAGGTGCTCCCACAAGTCCAACAGAGACTTATAGAGCCTCCTGGAACCTGCCTAGGATGCCATGCTGTCTTCTTACAGCCACACCGCCTGACTGCAGATTCCAGAGACACGCTGAGATCCAGAGACACATGCCAAGATCCAGAGATGCTTAGTCCTGTGGACAGATTCAGACCTTCCAGCTATAAATGAACTCTTTTGCCAAAGTCAAATAACTAAAGTTACATGTTAGTGAGGAAAATGTAATGTCTATCTAGACTAGTCAGATATTACTACCCTCAAACTGTATCACATAAATTCAATCGATTCCATGATCCCTTACCTTCCCTACCCCCCACCCACTCCCCTTTACCCTGTGACGTAATTATGCTAATACCTCTGGCCTACATAGTGCTTTCTTTCGACTTCCTCATCCAAAATTTTCACAGTGACCCCCCTTTTTTAAAAAAAAGTAAAGGGAGGAGATGTGGGACTGTATAAGGGTATCCTGGGTCATGGTTGAGCAGGTACTTAGAACCCCGAGATTCTCCGTGGAATTCTGCGTGAGAACCGGCAGGAGTTCGGTACCTCCCATCATCTAGGATCCTGAAAACAGCCACATTTCCATAGAGTCACATAGGCCAGGCTTTAGGCCTCAAGCCCTAGAGATTTACATACTAATGAAGGCCAGAGGTACATTCCTCCCCCAGATCCTCCTCTAATCCTCCCCCTTTCTCCCTCCCTATATAACTCGGGATGGCCCTGAGTTTTTGGGGGTACGCCTAGATCCATCTATTATCTGTCATGTCAATAAACCTTTTTGGAACCAAGGACTTCCTCGTGTTACTGGGGCCTGCCGCCGCCAAGGCCCTCAGGCCGCTGGAACCGTAGGATCTTTTTCCCTGATGTGGGACCTGCCATGGCGGCGCAAGCTTGTGCCGCTGTGGCGGCCTTTTTAAAATTTTCCCCACACATGACCACTCTTCCATTTGACTTATGTATTTTCTATGACACTACAAATATGAAGTGAACACCTGTGCCTGAAATCGTATGACCTACAGAAGCTACTTCCTAAGTAACAGTTTGCACAGCATTGTTGTTGAACTCTGCTCTAGAAACTTGCAGCTACAATTTATATCACGGTACTCTGATGGCATGTAGAGAAACACTGAGACCCACTTAGAGCAGTCAGATTGCTATATACATCTCATGTTCAGTGCTCTATTGCTGGTATATGCACATTTGCACCAGGAAATTGGGGTATTTTCTTTGACCTTGGCAGATGGATTCTGTTAGAGTTGATCTGAGATCTGATAATCAGCCAATTTTTCACTTTAGTAGAAAAATCCAGCTTTTTGATGTTGTACCATATGTTTTAAAAATTATTTAAAAGTCGGATATATAGTTTCTCATTTTGATATTTTTCAATAAATTTCAACTGAAAATTTGGTAGATTTTCTAGTACTTTTCAAATTTTGCCAAATGCAGTTCCAAGCACTATGAACTCATGTCATCTGGAACTGAAGTATAACTGGCATTCATTTGTTTATCTACCTACCTATTTGTCCGTCTGTCTGCCTACCTATCTAACTACCTACCTCCTATCTATCTATCTATCTATCTATCTATCTATCTATCTATCTATCTATCTATTAATTTACTTGTTTTACATCTTGACCTCAGTTTCTCCTCCCTCCCTTCTCCTCTCAGTCCCTCTCCTGATCTGATCTCCTCTCACCCTCCATATTCACTCTTACCCCATTTCTCCTCAGAAAAGGGCAGGCAACCAAGGGATATCAACCAGTCATTGCATATCAAGTTACAGTAAGATTAGGAACCTCCTCTTCTATTAAGGTTAGATGAGGCAAACCAATAGGAGGAAAGGGTCTCAAAGGGAGACAATAGTCAGAGATATCCGCTGCCTTCACAGTTAATTCTCTCTCAAGACGTCCAAACAATTCTAACATATTTGCCGAGGTCCTAGTTCATGACCATGCAGGCTCCCTTGTTGGCAGTTTGCGAACCGCTATGGATCCAAGTTAGTTGATTTTGTGTATTCTCTTGTGAAGTCCTTGACTTCTTTGGCTCTTACAATCCTTCCTTCCCATCCTCAGCAGAATTCTCCAAATTCTGCCTAATGTTTGGGGAAGTTGTGTTCAATATATAATATTGAAGATTTCTCTACCCAAGCACATCTTGTAGGGTAAAGGTTTGGATGCCGAGTTCATTTCCCAAACTTTTCATTAGACTCCTTGCCTTGTTACAGGAGATGGCTAGTTCAGACCTGAGATACCCAATTGTTACTACTCTTAATCTGGGTCACCTTCACAGAATCCTGGAGATTTTCATTTCACTATTTACTACCTTGGTCTGGAGATGCCCCCAGGTTCCTGTTGTCTCACCCAATAATACCTTCTTCTGCCCTCTGCCCATCTGATCCCTCCTGTTTCTATTCCCAATCCACTGTGTTTAGTCTATTTCCCCTTCACAGTGATACTCATATAATCCTTAAGCTTCTCTGGGTCTGTGGATTGTAAAATTATTACCTTGTATGGCCAATATCCATTTATAAATGAATACATGCAATGCTTGTCTTTCTTGGCCTGGGATACCTCACTTAGGATGATCCATTCTAGTTCCCTTGAATTGTTAGCAAATTTCATCATGTCATTGTTTCTAACAGCTCCATTGTGTAAATAAATTTTAAGTATCAAGTAGAATGACAGAGTAACTGCCCAATTTATATCATTTTCTAAATTGTGTGTTCCTGTTTAAGGAATAAACTGATGTTGCTAGGTTTTTTTTCAATGTTTTAGAATATGTCAAATGACTAAGTCACAGAGTACAAACTCGACTTAACGTATTATGCACTTTAGATCCCATATTAATAACATCGTCTAAATCTAAAAGCCAATTTTGTCTTCCCACATGAGAAGCATGTAAAACAGTACTTCATAAATATTTCTGAGTTGCTATACCATGCATTCATTCATTCCAGCATGCACACAATTCAAATATCAAGATTTGTGGGACATAATAATTGTTGTTTATGGCTGGATAATCTAACTTGTTATAATTGGATTGTTAAGTCACATTGTGGATCAGATGTGTGTGTCCTTGGAAAATTCTGACATTGAAATCTATACCTTTCAATGAAAGAATTGGGAGGTAAGGCCTTTGCCACTAGAAAATATCTTAGGCTGGAACCTTTGTAAATGTGATCAGGACCCTCAAATGATTTCCTGGTGAGCTGAAGCTTTCTTTTTTTCCAATAATGACAACAATCAGATGATACTTTGTAATCATTATAGAGCTCTGTCCAGAAATGAGAAATGGCATTATTCTGATGCAAACATCTAGTCTTCACTACTATGAAAGATATGTATATTGTGTTCAAAAGTTATTCAGGCTACAGTATTTTATTAGTACAGTCTAAACCAAGGCATGAAGATTCACCATAACCTTTTCTTGGTGTATCTGTGCCTAAAGCTCTAGGGATAATTCCAGTTTCCTTACTTAATATAGAGAAGATAATATGTCATACGCTTCTACAAATGCACATCTTTCCATCATGATTACACATAGAATTCCATAGGATATGACAGTATAACAGACAATTTGCTATTAGAAAAGAGAAAATGCATGTTTCGTAGCTGCTGTTTTCTGTCTTCAGTTTCTCTATTTATTTACTCTTCTATAATTACCCTGAAATTTAAAAGCTAATTGGAGGTGAGTTCTCCATATGTTACACTGAATAGATCTCGATCGGACATTACCTGGCAAGTTTGTCATAGCTATAAGCTACAATTATAATATGAAAATTAATATGAGATACTTGTACCTAAACAAATATAAAAGTACATGTAGTTGTTCATGCCACATAGTGAATATGATGAAATAAGAAGCATATAATAGTTAAAACACAAAGATGGACTATATGGCTCTGAAATACTTAGAAGCATTTGCTGAAGGTAGATTTGATTTTTATTTTATTTTACCATCTATTATGACATTATAAATAATTTGGCACATTGCAAAATGTATTTAAAACAACAACATAGAGTTTGGGGGAAAGCTCAAGTGTTAAAGTGTTTGCTTTTTAGCACAAGGTCTAAATTGGATTCTCAAAAGCCATATTTAAAAAAAACAAACAAACAAGCAAACAAACAAACAAAAAAGTGGGGGATGTGGTTGTGCATATTGCTAATCTCACATATACCTAAATATATAGTTGTAAGGCTCTTGGACTTACTGGCCATCCAGGCTAGCTTTTCAAGTCAATGGGAGATTTTATCTCAAAAAACAGTGAATGTTCCTAACGAATAATAACTGTAACTGCTAAATATATGGATAAGCACTTGCCCACATATTTGCAAATCAACACACACACACAAACAGCATCCAGTAAAATAAAATAATTGTTTTCAGAAATTTAAACAGGATGGATTTGGGGATTTTGAAGCGTTAGTACTTTTTGTATGTGACTGATATTTTTCATGCTTATCAACAATAATTGGTTTCAGCAATCTCTTGATTACTTTCAAATCTCTATATCTGGTGACTAAAACAGAGGGAGCAATGATTATCTTATCCTGATATAAGTGACAATGACATTAAAGTTTATCTAGTATAAAAAAGTAAAACAGTTAATATATTTGAGTTGAGATAAAATGTGAACTATTTTATTCACAGCTAGCATCTCTCTTTTTATGTGCTTTCTATTTGGCTAAATTGCCTTGAAAATTTTACTGAACAAGAGAGGCACACACGCACAGACATATACCTTACTAAATAAACCATACTTATGTTCATAAAATTGAATAAAGTCAGCGGTATCCAAATGCTTCTAATAGCAACTGAATTCTGGACAAAGTATATCCTTCAAAGAGGACTATGATAAAACGCATCAGAATCCTATGTCCCAGTTTTGAGATTTCATGTTGATATCTTCAGATTTATTTGAAAGACTCTTTCACTACCTACCACTTTAATATCCTTTTAAAAGTGGGGCAAGAACTACATTATTAAATTACAAAACAACAGAACATGGAAACATAATTTTTACAGCAGAAAGATTGCCCAAATTATCTCATCTTAGTTAATAATTTGAAAGTTTAATATTGTGGATTTTACTCAAGACAGGTTCTTTCTGACTTGGGATACTGAATTTCCTGCTCCTTGATTCAGAAACAAACAAACAAAAACAGAAGAAAGAAACAAATAAGAAAGAAAGGAAAAAAGAAGAAGAGAAGAAAACGAGAAGAGGAGAAGAGAAGAAAACGAGAAGAGGAGAAGAGAAGAAAACGAGAAGAGGAGAGGAGAGGAGAGGAGAGGAGAGAGGAGAGGAGAGGAGAGGAGAGGAGAGGAGAGGAGAGGAGAGGAGAGGAGAGGAGAGGAGAAGAGAAGAGAAGAGAAGAGAAGAGAAGAGAAGAGAAGAGAAGAGAAGAGAAGAGAAGAGAAGAGAAGAGAAGAGGAGGGAAAAAGTAAGATCAGGTGGGACTTAGAAGGTACTGATGAGATTCATGTCAGTTTTAACACTTTTTTCCTTAGGCACTTCATTAGCATTTCCCTTCCATGTTTCCTTTAAGCATAAGCATGCCCTTTTCCAAACAATATCTGATAGGTATATGAAAGTATCTGGGATTTCTGGGAACTGTTACAGCCATCTACCTACCTTTAAAATTTTTGACCCAGAATTATTCCTGTTTAAAAGAAATACAAAGACATAAAGAAACAGGGACTGAAGGAAAGGCTTTCCAGTGACTAACCCAACTTGGGATACATCCCATGGGCAGGTACCAATCTCTGACACTATTCCTAATGTTGTGCTGTGCTTGGAGACAGGAGTGTAGCATGGCTGTACTATGAGAGGTGCTACCAGAATCTGAATGAAATTAATGCTAATACAGCCAACCATTGAACTTAGGTCAGGGAGCCCTAAGGAAGTTAGGAAAAGGATTGAAGGAGCTGAAGGGGACTGCAACCCCATAGGATGAACAAAACTATCAAGTAACATGGACCCCTGGGAGCTCCCAGAAACTAAGCCACCCTGATACCTATGTAGCAGAGGATTGTCTTGTCTGGCCTCAGTAGGAGAGGATGTGCCTAATCCTGTAGAGACTTGATGAGCAGAGAACTGGGATACTGGTCACGGGGTTGGGAAGTTAGATGAGCTTGGTTGAGTGGTGGGGTGGGGTATGATGGAGCACCTTCTCAGAAGCAAAGGGGAGAGGGATGGGTGAAGAACTCTGGGAGGGTTGCTAGGAAGGGGACAACATTTGGAATGGAAATAAGTAAAATAATGTAATAATAATAATAATAATAATAATAATAATAAAATTTGTAAGGTCAAAGCTTTATGTACTGATGTGTCATGTTCTTGTACAACTTGTGTCCTGTGATTGTAAATAGGGTAGGTGACAGAATAAAGAAAAGACATGGAAATGCAGAAAGCTCAGATTGGATTGCTTAGGATATCTGATGTAGAAACTACAAATTATCTGAAGCATGACATGTTTAGTACACACACTTGAACAAAAATGCAGGGCTTGTGGTATAAAATGGGAATCAAAGATCAAGGATTTATCCTATGCAATTAAATCTGGGAGGCAGTTTTTAGCTAATCTTGGGAGGAACAGATTCTGTAATGGCACAATCTTTACACTGTCAATATTCCAGGAGAAAGCTATTATGGACATTGCCTTCACACTCTATGAACATTCACACACAAACCAAAGGAAGGCCTTGGCATCCCTCTGAGCCTTACCCAAGGTTATGGCTTTGTCAATTTCCTATAGGTCTGAGACTTTAGTCTCAATAAGCAGCTCATGTCAACAACATATATCTGATCTGAATTTCTCACACCCATGGCTTCCTCTCTTACCAAAATTTATGTTGTCTGTTTAAATCAATGGAATACTCATTTGTTATTAGTGTATATTCTACTCTTGGTAACATTTCAGGTATTGATATAAAGATTTCCTAATAAAGATGTATATAAACATTTGATTTCAGCTCAAACTTTATCTAAATGTTGCACAGTACTTTAAAGTACCACAGAGCTACATCTGACATTTTGGGTGGCTACATGACCATAATGGAATAACTGTATTAATGTGGACAGAGACAGAGAAATGTAAAGCTATTTTCCCTTTGCCTTCAACTATCAAGGAGATCTCAGGGAACTTTGAAGCACCCTTTAATTTGGCCTTTATTCCTCAGGCTCACCGTAAGTCCTCTTGTTTAGAAAGACCTGGGAGACCTCATTGAGGAGATTATAAGAAATTACAGTGTGCAAAGGACAGAGTCAGGTGCTGTTTGGAGAAGTGTGTCACCCACAGTAGGCACTGTGGCTTCAAAAGACTATTGTCACCTCAAATGTGTGTGTCTGTCTTTGCCTCCTGCTGGTAAATGGAGTAGTAAGCTCTCTGCAGTTACTATCACCATGCCTTTGCTTGGCCATCAAGTATTCTGAACTTCTGAAGCCATGTGACAATATCAATGTTTTCTTTCATAAGTCACCTTATTCATTGCATTTTTGTCACAACAATAGAAAATAAGATTAACTAACACAAGGAACCGAAGTTTTTTCAATCATCTCTGACATTAAAACAAGTAAATGAGTTAATTTTGGCTATCTGATTTATCTTAAAAATCCAAAAGGATTGTATAACCAAGAATTAAAACATATGAGATGTTATTTAGATAACAGTAGTTATCTAAAGCCATTATCAGTACTTTTCTATTTTTGATAAGGAAAATGCAGTCCAGATATAAGACATTATGACCTTGGTTCAATTAAACATTGTAGTCCCTAAATCTAGCTGAGGAAAAAACAAAGGCCCATGTTCTAAAATAGTGAGACAAAATCTGAAAGTATGTCTCACAAACTATAGATCATGATGCTAAATAACTTATCATATTTTTAACATATGATTTGCATTAATTTCTCATTTTTCCTGATTAAAGGAGGGTATTATTTACCCTGATGTTGAAAACATTAGCTTAGAGAAATTATTCAGATACCCATGTGGCATGTCCATGAGGCATCACTGGGAAGATTTATAAGACCCAGTGAGTTTGCATTTCTCTCTTAGGTTTTCAATTTGGTGATGATATCTGGTTGTGTGCCTTCAAAAAAATAGGGAAGATATCTGGTTGTTTGCCCCACCCCCAAAACAATTGAATCTAGATTTAATTCAGGTTTGATCCATAGGGTTAATCCTAAAGAAGTAAGTCTTGCACATCATTGTAAACTACTGTATGAAGACATAGCAAATAAAACAACTACTTTAACTGATTTTTCTTGCAAAGTTTTCACACATTCCTTTAAATATGAAAACATGCATTTCAATCAAAATGAGCTATCTACTATAATTTTATATTATAACAAAATAACAAATAAATTGTACCTAGCTATAACATAAAACAAGATGCAATATAGGATACACAAGCATTATTCAGTAAAAAGACCATTGCACCATCATGAGTAAGTGTCCTGGCCCATGATGCTGCTCTGGTCCACGGGTCAGTCAACAGGGTCTAGCAAGAGAGAGAGTGGGTATCGAGGGGCAAGAGATGCAAAGAATGAAGACAAAAAAGAGTCTGATCAAGTCCCCTTTATTGAAAGGAAATCCTGGGTATTTATACGCTTTGCCATGTGCCTTGCAGCCATGGACAAGCTGGGGAACACATCTGAAGACACTTAACCACGTGCATCTTGCAGCTGGGGACACTAAACAACAAAACAAGATATGTGAGAAAAACAAGATGTTTATCAGAGTGTGCTCAGCTGTTTCGGGCTGTTGAAAGCAAGTCTTTTTTCAGGGTATATGTCTCGAGATGGCTACAAAGATGATAGTCACTTTCTGCTAGGAGTCAGCTCCCAACACATAAGGTGTAATTTGTGTTTGTTATAAAGCACAAAATAAGCCTAAAAATACATAATTATATATTTGTATATTATCTTATTATATATTATATATATATTTTATGTAATTATAAGAATAAAGGCTATTTAAATTCATTACTTAATATCATTATTATAATTACATAAACAATGCATATTAACATTGATTAATTATTACAGAAAAATGATATATAATTTCATTATTTTATATTGCTTTCTGAGACTTCTAGACAAAATGTGACAGGTAGTGTTATGGGTTGAATGTGAAGTGTCCCACATAGACTCACATAATGCTGTATTGAAATGCTCTGAGATCTTAGAGTGTGGGACCTTGTTGCAGGAGGTAAGACATTAGGACTAGGCCATGACTGATATAGCCTGGTTCTCCTACTACCATATCCTGATGGCAATATGACCTTTCTGCTACTCTGACCACACATTCGCCACCATGATTTCCAGTATACTCAGAAACTAAAAGCTAAAATAAACTCCGTCTCCCTTAAGTTATCTCTGTCAAAATATTTTTATTGAAACAAAAGGAAAAGAAATCAAGATACTAAATCATGTACATCAGGCTGAAAATGTCGGCCTAGGGAGAATGTCTTAAGAAATTTCTCTTTAAAAGTATCCAGGTAAAATGTGCTTCTACTGATAAGAATATAACTGTGTTTCCTAAATTAACCATTGTATTTCTCTAGACAATCTGTGGAAATTTTGACCTTATGCTGATATAGCTTTTCTACAGCATTCTGTCGTGCCTGTTTTTAAATTTTATATTTGTTTTATTTTTATGTCCATCTTCAATTACAAGATTTCCTATAAAGCCCTACAGAAATAATTGAGGAGTTTTGAGGGAGACCAAGCTATCTATACACCTCATAGAAATATATAACTTTTTAGTTTTTTATTATGTGTGTAAACATATTTTTGAGTGTGGTTTTGTTCAAATGAGTAAGGCATCCATGGAAGCCAGAAGAATACATCAGCTTATTTGGAGCTGTATTTATCAAGGGGCTGTGAGCCACCCAATGTAGGTACTGGAATCCTATTAACTGTGATCTCCTACATAAGAAATTCTGGATCTTACATTCTGAGCTCTCTCTCTCTCCAGCCCCATAATTGATATTTCACACAAGTCATTTCAAACATGAATCATACCTGTTTGAAAAGTGCAGCCCAAATTTAGCATCAAACATAAGACTGGTGGATTTGCCTGTCACAATATCATAATACTTTAAGTGTCAGAGCAGAAAAAGAACAGAAGCATTTTATTTTTTTTTTAACATCAAATCCAATAATAGTATTTTGTTCATCAAAATCAGACTTGTCAAAAATTAAGTGTCAGAATTATATATTTTATTTTAAAGTTTTGTTAATAATGATCCTGGATTGAATGATGGCATTTCCTGAACAACAAGAAAGGGTTTGTATAAGTAACTATAAAGTCAAGAAGGGCAAAAGAAGGTGTATATTTTTTTTTCCACAATAGATATAGACTAGAAATTTTCAGACTGGGAATGAGGGAATATTTTTGCTAGTATTAAGTCAGTAATCCTTTATCAAGCAAAAGCGCAATCTATCATGGAACTATAAAAACAATGGCCAAGACACATTTAAAATTCATTGCAGAGAATTTTTCATGAAACTCATTCAAATCAATTCAGAAGGGCCCAAGGCAGGGCCTCTTGTGCATATTTGGGTATTGCTGGCTTACTTTAGACCACAGTGTTGACAAATAACACAGAAGACAGAGAACACTCAATGATTTTAATAAATCCTCCAATTCCATTTTAAAGTGAGTGAAATGTCCTTATTGTGTCCTTGTGGAGGAAAAGAAAAAAATTAGCAAACCATGATTGAAATTGGCTGGTGTGTGGGTGGAGGGGGTAGATTGGACAATATGGACAGTCAGAAAATGCCAGAGATTATTTTCATGTAATTTGCAGAATGATTCCTTTTAGTCTCCCTTTGTGTTCTAAAGAGTGCCATCAGTCACTGACATTACATAAGAACTGCTTTGCATTTATTTAAGAAGTGCTTTTCAGATATTTAATGGACCTAAATCTTAATTGAAGCTCCTATCTTTCATAATTACTTAAAAACCTTTCCATTTTCTTTAAGTAATTCTTTAGTGCAGAGTCCTAAATTTAGAATGACTACATGCTCTGAAAGTACCGGAGAATAAAGAGTATTTAAATCTACTCTAAGAGAACTTGTGGAAATATCAGTAAGTACTGTTGCCACAGCTTTGAAGCATCATCTATTCCATGCAGAATGTCTTGCATCACAGTTATAAAACTCCATTTCATCTTCAGTATCTTTAAGAGGTCCAAGGAATGTACTCTGCTTCCTAGGATGATTGAACCTCCACAGACACCATATGCAGTAAGTATGTTTGGAGGAAAAAACTGAATGCTTTTCATGTATTTCGAAAGTTTCCAGTTATCATCTTGTTTCTTTAATTAGATAAAACTTTATTATAAATGTCTTCTAAAATAAATATGTCATGTACTTTAATTGACCACACCCAATGTCTATATCAATCACATGCCATGAAAGCCCAAAACCTAAAAGTAATTGGCTAAAATAAAGCAAATTAACCTGATTTTTGTTGTTGTTATTTGTTTGTTTGTTTATATGATTTTAAAAAATTTTAGTTCATGTATTAGTGTGTGTGTGTGTGTGTGTGTATATGTGCATGAGTGTGCATGCCTGTATTTTAGGAAATACATATATCTAGGTACAGTATAACCTATCAAAGGGAGAAAAAGAAGGTTAAATATATACTTATTTGTGAAAATGTAAAATCTCTCGTGGCATTAATATATATATAATTTCTATGTAGTACGACTGTATGAACTACTTTATCAGCTACAATCTACATATAAGGGAAAACATGTTACATTTTTTGTTCTTTCTGAGAAACACTTTGTGGCTACACTTAATATTATATATCTTAAGTTCACTCATTATCGTCCATAACTTTGTGATTTAAGTTTTCTTTAAAATAAGATGCCCCGTTTATATACACTAAATCCTCCTGGAGCTAAACTAATGGTTCCTCTAGAAATGAATGGATAATGAAAATTTGTTATATTTTTTTCTTGTTATGTAGCTTTCTCTCAATAAAAACACTCCCTCCTGCTGGGAGGAAGTTGCCTAATGAAACTCCAGAAATAATTATTGTAAGATGCTCAAGAAATATTGGACAAAGAAAGACCACAAAGTTGTAACACTCATCAGATTCTCTCCCCTAGGTTGTTTAAGTGATAAATTGTTTTAAAAGGTTGAGATTCTTCTCCCTCCCATGTGGGATTGAGGTATCTTAACTTGGATCATTCAGCTTGTTAACATTCTTAAGTCCTGTGGGTTGTATCCTGTGTATTTTGTACTGTTTTGGCTAATATCTACTTATTAGTGAGTACATACCATGCATGTCCTTTTGGGTCTTAATTACCTCACTTAGGATGATATTTTCTAGTTTCATCCATTTCCATATGCAAAACTCATGATGCCCTTGTTCTTAAGAGCTGAGTAGTATCCCATTATGTAAATGACCACATTTTCAGTATCCATTCTTTTGTCCTGGTACATTTGGGTTGTTTCCAGCTTCTGAATATTACAAATAAGGACACTATAAACATAGTAGAACACATGCCCTTGTGGCATGGTGGGCCATCTTTTGGATATATTCCCAAGAGTGATATAGGTAAAAGAAAACAGTCATGGGGGTGGGAGGGGTCAGAAAGAGTGAGAGACATGTGTGGGGGAGGGGGCCTGGGAAGGAAGGGGGGACTTGATCATGTATTCAGATGGGTGGTGGGAGAACAGGATTGAAACCCTGAATGTCACCAAAAAGAGTAGAATCAGGCAACCTTGGGAGGTAGGAGGTAGGGTAGGGGGACCCTCAAGAATATACTGGAGACCTGGGAGATGAGAGACTATCAGGACTCAAAGCTGGGGGGGGGGGGACCTTGGATGAAGTGCTCTTGAATGGAGAGGATGAAATTTTAGATTCTACCTCCAGGTCAGTTCTAGTTTGAGGAGCTAGCAATACAATAGAAGTAAATAGTCAAGGGACAAGCAGGACAATAAACACAAATAGTCAAAGAACAAGCAAGGCAATATACAAAATTCCATGAACACTCCAATGATCACTGTTTCTAGGGACGTCTCAGAATGACCAAAATATCTGAGGCAACTTCCCTGTCCTAGCCCAAAGTCATTAGCATGTCTGAAGCCTACTAACTTGTTCTAGTCTAAAATTTAAATTCCTGCTTGAAATTACTTCTTTATTCTAGCCTATGATTTAGACTCCTGTCTGAACTAACTTCATTGTTCTAGCCTAATATCAGATTCCTGCCTGAAGCCCACTTCCTTGTCCTTGGCCCATGTTAGATTCTTGCCAAGCAGTCCCAAAAGCTCTCTGTCTCTTCCCCTTTTTTATTTCATAAACAAGATTGAGCCTGTCTTAGGTCATTCTGACAGGAATGCTTTCCTTACCTGTCATGAAATATGCATTATCAATAGTAATGTATTTCTATCTTAGGTTGGTAAGGCTCTGTGCAGAATCTTACCCAGAAATTCGACTGTGTTCACTCCATGCTGTTTCAGGAAGACATGAGGCTATGGGAAGCAGAGGGGCTCCACTTCACGGGTGGGGAGAACACAGTCCGTGTTCCCACATAGGCAGGAGTTCTTGGGTTGGGAGTCCCCAGGCCAGGAGGTGGCCAGGAACCAACTGTTCTCAAGCCCTTGGCCTCTCAGGCATCACTGAGTGGCAGGAGAAAGGATGAGAAAGTGGGTGTAGGGGTTGAATCAACCTACAGCTAAAGGGGGAGGGGTCCTGTGGGAAGGGGGATCTTGATAACAGCAACCCACTTGGCTGGGTCAAGGCTGGCTTGGCTAGCTTGCTTGACTTGGTATCCTCTGTGGCTCAAATGTAGAGAGGTAATTTGCAGGTGGTTAGAAGGTAGATTGGTAGTTGAAGACCTTCTCTGTGTTTCCCCACAGCAGGCCCCAAAAAGATAGTCCATGGTCTTAAAATATTTATTGTCATGGCGGATAATGGATGAAGCTAAACCCCATATTCTCAGGGTGAGCTTGAGGTTTAAATACCTTTTGCAAGGAAGAGGGACTGGGAAGGAATGCTTAATTGGCTATGCCCTTTGACCTTTAGGTATCTTATGAATATGGAGATGTATTGAGGCTCTGCAGCCTGTGTCATGGCCTCTACCTGTGCTGTGTGACCAATAGCCACAAACCTCTCTGTGGAAGGGGTTGTAGCTACATGAAAGGAACTAGGGTCCCAGGAGCAAGGTCAACCTTCTTCAGTCCCTGGAGGGTCTCCAGAGTTCAAGGTCTACTCAACCTGATACCCAGCTGCCTCTCACAGCCCTCAGCACCACATCCTATTTGCCATATTAAATACCTGATTGGGATCATGCCATGTGCCAGTAAGTGGATCCTTTCCTTTCACCTATGCATAAGTATGCCTAGTTGTAGTGTGCCATAAACATTCAGCAGAAAGTTCTTTGTCATCTCAGTTTAAAAAAAATGTAAAATAAAAAGAACATGATTTAAATAAATTTGTGGTGTACTGGGATATAGCTCCATCTTTTTTATTTTATGAAGGTATTGTTTTAAATTTCCATGAGCCCCTTCCACAGTATCTCATCCTTAACAATTATAAGGAAGCCCAGTAAAATGAGTAATATTAAATTGCTGCCAAAAAGTCTCAAATGCTCCACTACAATAGCCAGTTCCATTATCTTTTTGTTGTTGTTGTTTTATTTTTTATTATTATTGGATACTTTATTTATTTACATTTCAGGTGTTAACATCTTTCCCCATCACCCCTCCTCCCCAAAAATTCCTTATCCAATTCTTCCTCCTCCTATTTCTATGAGGGTGTTCCCCCTCCCATCTACCCATTTTTACCTCCCCACCCTCTAATTGCCCCTTACTAGGGCATCTAGCCTTCACACGACAAAGTACCTCCTCTCCTTCTGATGGCCAACAAGGCCACCCTCTACTACATATACAACTGGAGCCATGAGTCCCTCCATGTGTGTTCCCAGGCTAGCTGTTTAAACCCTGGAAACTCTGGTTGATAGGTATTGTCTCTCTTCCCAAGCTCCTTCAATTCCTTCAGTCTTCTCCTCTAACTCCTCCACTGGGGACCCTGTGATCAGTTCAATGATTAGTTGCCAGCATCCACCTCTATATATGTCAGATTCTGGCAGAGCCTCTGAGGAGAAAGGTATATCAGGTTCCTGTCAATGTATTTCTTGATATCCACAATAGTGTTTGCATTTGGTGATTACACCTGGGATGGATCCCCAGGTGGGGCACAATCTGGACAGTCTCTCCGCCAGTCTCTGCTCCACATTTTATCTCTGTATTTGCTCCTGTTAGTATTTTGTTACACCTTCTAAGAAGGACAGAGGTGCCTATATTTTGGTCTTTCTTCATGAGCTTCATGTGGTCTATGAGTTATATCTTGGGTAATATGAGATTTAGGGCTAATATCCATTTATCAATGAGTGCATACCATGTCTGTTCTTTTGTGATTGGGTTACCCCGCTCAGGATGATATTTCTAGTTCTATCCATTTGCCTAAGAATTTCATGAATTCATTGATTTTAATAACTCAGTAGTACTCCAATGTTTAAATGTATTATATTTTCTGTATTCATTCTTCTGTTGAAGAACATCTGGGTTCTTTCCAGCTTCTGACTATTATAAATAAGGGTGCTATGAACATAGTAAATCATGAGTCCTGGTTATATGTTGGAGCATCTTTTGGGTATATATCCATGAGTGATATCTCTGGTTCCTCAGGTAATACTATATACAATTTTCTGAGGAACTGCCAGACTGATTTCCAGAGTGGTTGTACCAACTTACAATCCCACCAACAGTAGTGGAGTGTTTCTCATCCTCCACATCCTTGACAGCATTTGGTGTCATCTGAGTTTTTAATCTTAGTCATACTGACTGGTGTGAGGCGGAATCTCAGGGTTGTTATGATTTGCATTTCCCTGAAGACTAAATATGTTGATCATTTCTTTAGGTGCTTCTCAGCCACTTGTTATTCCTCACTTGAAAATTCTTTGTTGAGCTCTGTACACCATTTTTATAGGGTTATTAGATTGTCTGGAATCTAATTTCTTGAGTTCTTTGTATATTTTGGATAATAGCCCTCTATCTGGTGTAGGATTGGTAAAGATCTTTTCCCAACATGTGGTTGCTGTTTTGTCCTATTGACGATGTCCTTTACTTTACAAAACCTTTGGAATTTTATGAGGTCCCATTTGTCAATTCTTGATCTTAGTGCATAAGCCATTGGTGTCTTGTTCAGGAACTTTTCCCCTGGGCCCATCTGTTGGAGGCTTTTCCCCCATCTTCTCTTCTATTAGTTTCAGTATATCTAGTTTTTTGTGGAGATCCTGATCCACTTGTACTTGAATTTTGTAAAACGAGATAAGAATGTTTTGATTTACACTTTCCTATGTGCTGACCACTAGTTCAAGGAGCACCATTTGTTGAAAATGCTGTCTTTTTTCTACCTAAAGGTTTTAGTTCCTTTATCAAAGATGAAGTGATCATAGGTGTGTGGGTTCATTTCTGGGTCTTCAGTTCTCTTCAGTTGATCTTGCCTGTTTCTATATCAATACCATGCAGTTTTTTATAACTGTTGCTCTGTAGTACAGCTTGAGGGCAGAGAAAATGATTCTGCCTTAAGTTCTTTTATTGTCTTCAATACTTCTTGCTATCCTTGTTTTTTTGTTATTCCCAATGAATTTGTGAATTGCTATTTATATCTCTGAAGAATTGAATTGGAATTTTGATGGGGATTGCATTGAGTCTGTCAGTTGCTCTCTGCAAGATGTCCATTTTTACTATATTAATCCTGCCAGTCCTTGAGCATGAGAGATATTTCCATCTTCTGAAATCTTTGATTTCTTTCTTCAGAGACTTGAAGTTCTTATAATATAGATCTATAACTTCCTCAGATAGATTCACACCAAGTTATTTTACATTATTTTTTTCTATTTTGAAGAGTGTCATTTTCCTAATTTCCTTCTCAGCCTATTTATTCTTTAAGTAGATGAAGGCTACTGATTTGCTTGAATTAATTTTATATCCAGACACTTTGCTTTAGTTGTTTTTCAGATTCAGGAGTTCTCTGGTGGATGTTTTCAGGTCACTTCAGTATACTATTATATCATCTGCAAATAGTGATGCTTTGACTTCTTCCTTTCCAGTTTGTATCCCTTTGACCTCCTTTTGTTGTCTGATTGTTCTGACTAGGACATCAAGTACTATATTGAATAGGTAGGAAGAGAGTGGACAGCCTTGTCTAGTCTCTGATTTTAGTGGGATTGCTTCAAGTTTCTCTCCATTTACTTTGATGTTGGCTACTGATTTGTCGTATATTGCTTTTATTATATTTAGATATGGGCCTTGAATTCCTGTTCTTTCCAAGTCTTTTACTGTGAAGGGGTGTTGAATTTTGTCAAATGCTTTCTCAGCATCTTGTGAGATGATCATGTTCCCCCCCCCCTTTGAGTATGTTTATATAGTAGATTACATTGATGGTTTTCTGAATATTGAAACATCCCTGCAATGCTGGGATAAAGTCTATTTGATCATTGTGGATGACTGTTTTGATGTGTTTTTGGATTCAGTTTGAAAAAAAATTTATTGAGTATTTTTGCATAGATATTCATAAGGGAAATTGGTCTGAAGTTCTCTTCCACTGTTGTGTCTTTGTGTGATTTAGGTATGAGCCTAATTCTGGTTTTATAGAACGTATTGAGTAGTGTTCCTTTAGTTTCTATTTTGTAGAGTATTTTACAGAGAATTAGTATTAGATCTTCCTTGAAGGTCTGATAGAATTCTGCACTAAAACCATCTAGTCCTGGCCTTTTTTTGGTGGGGAGACAATTAATGACTGCTGCTATTTCTTTAGGATTATTTAGATGATTTATCTGATCCTGATTTAACTTTAATACCTAGTATCTATCCAGGGTATTGTCCTTTCATCCAGATTTTCAAGTTTTGTTGAGTATAGGCTTCTGTAGTAGGAGCAGATGATTTTTTGAATTTCCTTAGTTTCTGTTGTTATGTCTCAATTTTCAGTTCTGATTTTATTAATTTGGATATTGTCTCTGTGTCCTTTAATTAGTCTTGTGAAGTGTTTATCTATCTTGTTGACTTTCTCAAAGAACCAGCTCCTGGTTTTGTTGATTCTTTCTCTAAGTTTTGTTGTTGTTGTTGTTGTTTCTACTTGGTTGATTTCAGACAAGAGTTTGACTATTTCCTGTCACCTACTTCTCTTAGGTGCATTGGCTTCTTTTTGTTCTAGAGCTTTAAAGTGTGCTGTGAAGCTGCTAGTGTATGCTCTCTCCAGTTTCCTTTTACAAGTACTTAATGCTATGAGTTTTTCTCTTAGCACTGTATTATTGTGTCCCACAACTTTTGGTATGATGTTCTTCATTTTCATTAAATTCTAAAAAGTTTTCTTTATTTCTTCCATGACCAAGTTATCTTCTTGTAGAGTGTTGTTCAGTTTCCATGTGTATGTGGACTTTCCATTCATTTTATCGTTATTGAAGACCAGCCTTAGCCCCTAGTGATCTAATAGGATGCATGGTATTATTTCAACTTTCTTGTATCCGTTGCGTCCTGTTTTGTGACCAATTGTATGATCAGTTTTGAAGAAGGTACCATGGGGTGCTGAGAAGAAGGTATATTCTTTTGTTTTTGGATGAAATTGATTGTAGATATCTACTAAATTCATTTGGTTCATAACTTCTGTTAGTTTCACTGTGTTTCTGTTTAGTTTCTGTTTCCATGATCTGTCCATTGATGAGAGTAGGGTATTAAAGTCTTCTACTTTTATTGTGTGAGATGCTGTGGGTTCCTGTTCCAGAGGGTGTCCTACAACAATCTCCCGGCTGAGGACAGAATGAGAGCAGGGAGGGTCCGCTACTGTCTCTGCCACTGCCTCTGCCTGCGTCTCCACAGTCCACTGGTCTCCAGCCAGGCCTAGTGTGGGAAGTCTGGGCCAAAGGGCACAGAGTGTGAGCAGGGAGGAGAGATTGCCTGCTGCTGCTGTTGCCTCTGCTCGAGTCTCGGTGGTCTCAGCTCTGTCACTCACAGGCGCAGCACCTGTCTCTATGCTCTGAGCCACCTGGGCTGGGCCGTTAGGAAGCCAGCTAGCTGGCAAGGAAGCAGCTTGGTGCCCCAGGTATGTTCTGGGAGAACAGAGCTCTTCCCAAGTGTTACAGCTCTTGAGACAGAAACTCTCGGACACCAGGATGATTCTCAAACACACACTTTAATTCTCCTGAATAAGCCCATATATACAGTTTCAGGGTGAGTTAGAATCTGGCAGCAGATAATGCCTATTGGCTTGGTCTGAGAGCTTGGAGATACCTCATCTACATGTGGGAGAGCCTGAGGCACTGAAAAGTCTCTGAAAAGAAAGGGAGGGTGAGTGGGTGAGATAAGAGAAGAGAGGGTCTGGAAGAAGAGGAAAGGAAGCTACAATCCCAATGCAAATAAATAAATAAATTTTTAAAAAGTTCTATAATTGAACTTAGCTAATAAAATGCATCACCACAGCTAGAACACATTGTGAGGCTCTAGGTTAGAAAACACTGTTTTAAAACCATAGTTTTAGGTATAAAACAACTGAATAAACTAAACCTGATTGTTGTTTTTCTTTTCTTTATTTTTTATTCTTTAATCTTTTTTTTTATACATTCCAGATTTTATCCCCCTCTTGGTCCACCCTCTGACTGTTCCACATTCCACACCTCCTCCTCTCCCCGACCTACCACCTATCTCCAAGATTGCATTATGCATTAAATGCCTTTCTAAGTGAAACATAATTACTTTGGTACAATTTTACAAAATTTAGAAAATTATTCTATATGATCAATTGCTGAAAAGGATTAAAATTAAAGAACAAAGACATTGAATAGTTTAAAGTTTTATTTTCCTGTGTAAAATTTCTAGTAGTAAATATACATATGATAAACTTGCAGATTAGTACTACATTTTTCACGTGTGACTACATTCCTAATTTAATTTTCAATGGTTGTAATATTTAATAATGACTATATTGTTTGCTGTTTTAGGCTACTTTTAAACCTAATTAATATTTTAACGTTGTTTAATATATATATATATATATATATATATATATATATATATATATATATGTGTGTGTGTGTGTGTAAAAGTTTGGCTAGAAGTAGTGATATACCAAATCTCCAGAATTCAGCCAGAGGCAGTATAATCACAAATTCAATGCAAGTGTGTACTGCATACTGAGACCCTAGCTCAAAACTAATAACCCCAGAAAAAAGAGGAAAGAGGAGAGAGAAAAAGAAAACAGATGCATGTACAAACAGACAGAGGCAAAAAGAGGGAGAAAGAGAAAGACTCAAATACATAATGAAAGCTAGAGCAAAAGCCATGCCAGGAAGGTAGTTAAAAAAATAAAAATAAACAAATGAAAAGATAAAGTACAACCAGCCTTTCAAGTGTAGCAATTAATAGAAAAGTGTTAAGTTTTACTACATTTTCTGTTTAAAATGTATGTTAATTGCTAGAAATTTTCTTTAAATTTATTGAAAACCTGATTCAGTGTATTAAAGATTTCTTCAGTCAGGGCTTGTTCAAATTATGATACAAACATAGTAAAAGTATGAAGTGAAGTGAAGGAAACAGACTTTGGAAAAAACATAATTAAGAAATAAAATTTATTGAAGTGTCTGATTAAAGTTTTCACTATTAATATCAAAACAGTAAGTATGACCCTTGTAGATTTTTATTTATAATTTTTTCTACTGAACAAACATGTAATTTTCTAGGGTACATGAAAACATTCTTTTCATGATTACTGACTTTTAGGGGAAGTTTTATATTAGTTTTTCATAAACTTTATAAATCAAGGGTTCATTATCTACCTTTAAATGATATTAAAATTGTGGAACAAAAATAATTATTTTGTTTCATCTTTTATGATGTCTTTGACAGTTTCATGTTTTGATCATTGTCATGAATTCTCCAATGTTCTTAAGGCAACTCCATTCTATTTTTCTACTAACCCAGCTTTGTAATTTTCTTGGTTTGTTTATAAACTCTATAATCAATATATGCTGCACAATATATTCTTGGTTGTCTGCTCTTCCACTGGAGTGTTTTCAACTTACCAGGCAGTCTTAGAGAATTTTTTGTCAAAAAAATCAATGTCTAGAGAGGCAAGAAAAGAGAGGTGTTAGAAGGTCCATGGTCCATTAATCTACTTGAAGAGGTAATGAAAACTGACTTTAGGGAGTAATACAGTCAATCTCTCCACCTGGTTCAAAGCTAAAGGAAGATGGATGAAGTGTACAACAGATAGAGTGCTTCAAACCAAATACACAGAATCTAATAGAAGAGAAAGTGGGAAAGAACCTTGAACCTATTGGCACAGAGGGAAACTTCCTGAACAGAATACCAGTGGCTCAGGATTTAAGATCAACAACTGATAAATGGAACCTCATGAAAATGAGAAGCTTCTGTAAAGTGAAGGACGTAGTCAATAGGACAAATCAGCAACCTACAGATTCACTAACCCTACATTCAATAGAGGACTAATATCCAAAATATATAAAGAACTCAAAAAGTTAACTGTGAAAAAACACACAAATAACCCAATTAAAGAATGTGGTATAGAGTTAGAGAATTCGCAACAGAGGAATCTCGAATGGCCGAGAAGCACTTAAAGAAATGTTCAACATCCTTACTCACCAGGGAAATGGAAATCAAAACAATCCTGAGATTCCACCTTACACCAATCAGAAAGACTAAGATCAAAATCTCAAGTGACAACACAGACTGCTGTGGATGCAGAAAACAATGTGTACTCCTCAGTTGCTGGTGGGATTGCAAACTGGTACAACCCCTCTGGAAATCAATCTGGCAGTTCCTCAGAGAACTGGAAATAGAACAACCTGAAGACAAAGCTATACCACTGCTGGGCATATACCCAGATTCTCTACAATACCATAAAGACACATGCTCTAGTATGTTCATAACAGCCGTATTTGTAATAGTCAGAAGTTAGAAATAATCCAGATGTCCCTCAACCAAAGAATGTATACAGAAAATGTGGTTTATTTGCACAATGGACATCATGAAATTTGCAGGCAAATTGATGGAACTAGAAAATATCATCCTGATTAATGTAATCCAGACCAAAAAGGACATGCATGATAAGTAGGTATTAGCCAAAAAGGACAGAATTCCCAGGATACAACCCACAGGCCATAAGAAACGTAACAAGCAGAAAAGGCCCATGTGAGGATGCTTTCAGAGAAAATAATCACTGGATGCTGAGGGAGTAAGAGATGTGTGTGGTAGAGGTCAGGGAAAGGGGAAAAAGGCAATAAGATCACATATGGGGAAGAGAAACAGGAGAGAAGTCCAGAGGGCCAGGGGAATTAATGGATATATGCAGCCTTGGGTGTGGGTGGTGGTAGGAGGTGGACGAACCGTTTAGAAGGTACCAGAGACTCCAGAGTTGGGAGACTCTCGGGAATCAATGAGAGTGACTGTAGTCAAGATGTCCAACAATGAGAACTGAAAGAGTCTTCCTCCAGCACACAGGGCCTGAAGTGGAAATACATGGTTACTAATCCACAGTCAAATTTTCTGATCCAGAACTGTTGCTGTCTAAAAGAACTTCAGGGACAAAAATGAAGAAGAGACTGAAGAGAGGAGACTAGCATGGCTGTCCTCCAATAGGCCGAGACAGATGTAGATACTTGCAAATATTCATACAACTGGATTTGGAGATCCGTGTGGGTCTTAAGAGATCCTTAAGAGAAGGATTAAAGAAGCTGAAAGGGAGAGTCATCCCATAGTAAGATCAGCACTGTCAACTAACCTGGACCCCAGGGAGCTCCCAGAGACTGAACTGTTGATCAGCCAGGCTGCATACAGAGCTGGTCCAAGACCCCAGGCACAAATATAGCAGAGGACCACGTAGTCTGGCCACATCTCTCTGGGAGATGATGCACCTAATTCCTGAGAGACCTGAGGACCCAAGGAAGGAAGGAGCCTTGTGGAAGGGGTAGCACACTCTTAGAGGCAAGTGAGAGAAAGAGTGGGATAAGAAACTGTGGTAGTGGGGACCAGAAGGAAGGGCAAAAGACGAGATGTAAATAAATAAATAAAGACAGAGGGTTCAGCCAACTAAAAGGTAGCTTTTGGTGAAGGTGTACACTATAAGTCAGGAGGTGATAGCTGTACAACTTCTTCAAGAACATTACAAAACAAGTTAAATGAGTAAAACTTTACATCAAAGTTAACATGAGTTCAGTGCAACCCTACTTAAAGGAACTGTAATTACCTGTTTGTTTATATCAGACTCATGCGTAAGAAACAGAAACCTGAAAGCATCTCAAAAGATATCAATGTCAGCATCTAAGGAAGGATTCTGAACAAAAAGTGTGTACATGATATATCTTGGTTTGAAGTATGAAGTACATTGTATATTTGTTTTAAATATTAATATCAGCTTTTATATGATGTACAAAACCAGAATATTTAAAATAAAAACCAATTTGGGTGTACAAATAATTAGACGTAGTAAAGATTTTAAAAACTAGCACTATTACCTTAAGTGACAATATCAAGTATTTGAAAACAATACATATTTTGTGCACATCAAATTGCTACAACTGTTTTTCTATTTATATATTATATAACAGACACCATGAAGAGATATTTATTAATGCCTCCATTGTTACATCTATCTTTCTCTTTTCCAGTCTACCCTCTGTTCCTCCTATCCCATTCACTAAAAAAAAAAAAAAAAAGTATCTTATGATCAAACCGCACTACTCAAGAATTCATATAAAAAAACTCCACATCCTTCTCTTGAAATACATGCTCACTGATGTTCATCACTGCTTTCCTCAAAGCACCCAGGAAATTGAAAGAACTTAAATATCTGTAAACTGATGAATGGATGATAAAAGTGTGACATATTTACATAATTGGATATTATTAAGCTATTAAAATTAAATTTATGGGTAAACAGAGGGAGTTGGGAATAGTCATCTTGACTCGAGTAATTCAGATATCGAAAGTCAAACATCACTTGTTTTATAAATGTGATTGCATTTTTGTCTCTAATTTTTATGTGTCACTTGAAAGGAAATTTTGAATGTTTTATATACACACATATATATGCATATATATCTTTAAAACAAGATAATATTTATATCCTTTTTTTCTCTTCTCAAAAGATCTTTTCCTTAATTAAAAGCATCATGTTCTGTTTCGGGGTAGAAATTAAAAAAACTTTATTTCTTTCACTAACATAAAAATAATAACTATTTTAAATTTACAATGGCACCCTACTGGATACAGCAAAAATATATAGTTTCCATGTATTTTTATTAAATTTTTAGGAATATATTTTAATTCTGTTTCATGTAATTAAATCACTAATTTATTTGAAACTGTGAAAACAAACCATCAAAAAATATCAATCTGTCTCTCTTGAACAACATATAAAATTTCCTGTACTAAGTAAACATCCATGAAGAGATGTCTAATGTGTGATTGACATAGTAACTTTTCCCCTAAAATTTCAATATCAACTCACCAAGTGTTAATTCTGCATCATATTTTTGATGACATTTTCAAGGCAATAGAATAGATATTTCCTTATAATAAGCCATGGCATTCTCTGCCTATCCTCTAATTTGTTTTAAAGGACACCTGAATACCTTCTTCTGTTTCTTATTTTCAAAATGAAAAATGCATGCTCATATACATACTTTCAGATTTTTATATTATCAAAATACTTCTGGCTTCTTGTTTGATTTAATAATTCTTGGTTAGCTACTATATGAATCAAATCCAAAGAATACTTGAATAAATCACTCTTTGTCCTTTTCTTATGACCTGCATTTCTGCAATGTTTCATGTACTGATATATTCTCCTCACTGTTACATGGATGACATTTCTGATTTCTAAGAGATCAATGTGTCACAAGAGATTTGAAGGTGAATGAAAGCTAACTATCCACAGGAAGCACCTAAGACAAGTTCTCAAGTCTGTAATGTCATACCAATATTCTTCTGAAAACACCAAATTCTATAGACTATTATCTATTTATGCGTACCAATATAATTATTTTCAACCATTATCTGTTTAATTAAAAGCTAAATTAGCACACATTTAAATGTTTAAGAATAAAAAAATTGTAAACTTTGTGTATATGAGGATAATTTTATAAATGATATGAATGCAAAAGGAAACCTATATTTAAGTTTTTGTTTGTCTCATATATTGTGATTTTAAATATGTATGATGACATGTTGTTCATACATCTATTATAAACAATGGCTTCAAATAACATAAATATTCTTTTTAAATGTTAATGACTGAATATTTAAATTTATATGTCATAACAACACATTCTTATTATTTGTGCACAAGAGTATTTGTGTGAAATGATTTAGAAAATACTAGCTAATGTAGAAAGGGAGATACTGTGCTAAAATGCTTCATTCTGCTGTTGCTTGCTTCATGCTTATAATCCCATGGCTTTTCAAAGTGAAAGTGATAAATTACTATCAGTCTGTGACAGCTTTTGATATGTTCCCTTGTACATGAGATACAGAGTTGAGACCACCTGAACTCATTTCTTTTGGGATTTTGAACAACGATAAAAAATGGTTTTGTTTTGGACTTCATAGGGCTAAGAAATGAAAATGCCATTACAACAAGGACAACACATCAATCTAATTTGTTACCTGGGTTCGCACTCTCATCTCTCACATGTTGAAGCTGTGTCTCAATATGCAAGACAGTATCAGTTTAACTGCATATCTCACTAATGTTCTCTAAGTGGTGAATTCAGATTTTATATTCACAGATTCAAATATATCAGAATTATCATGTAAATTATTAATTCTCCTCTCTCTCCTCTCTCTCTCTCTCTCTCTCTCTCTCTCTCTCTCTCTCTCTCTCTCTCTGTGTGTGTGTGTGTGTGTGTGTGTGTGTAAGTGTGTGAGTCCAGTAATACATTATTGAGAAATATAGGGAAAGCAGAAGGATTGATGAAATCAAAAAAATGCATATAATGTTAATTATGTTATGCCTTAAAATCAAAATGTTTTATTCTTATAAGATATAACTAGGATATAATTAAATTCACACATACACATCTATAGCACATTTCTCTCCTAGACTGGGTGCTTATTTTCTCAGGAATTATCCTTATTGTGAATACCTATTGCTTTCAAGATTTTGTGCAAAATTATAAGACATGTGCATGTTTCTGTATGTTCATGTGTGTATATTATGAATACATGATTATGATTTTCATATAAATTAATCATACTGGAACCCCAGGACTTTTATCTCTAGTGTAATATGTTCATTTAGAGTCACCAGTATTAAAATTAAGAAATGAGTCGTGCTAAAGAAAAAGATGAAATACCTTCAAATATACAAAAGTGTATATTTGGCACAAGCAAATCCAAGGACAATTCACACTCTCTCAATATTTTTTGATCCAATCGATTAAATTTAGGTTCTTGTATACACAAAAGAACCACTCCAATATTAGAGAGTAGATATAGACCTATTTTCAACACATTCTGTATCTCAGGTTGAATTTGATTTTGCAATGCTACTTTCTCAGCTCCTGGTAAATTTCTAAAATGATCTAGAACTGATTCACAATCTTATATAAGTTTTATTGAAATAAATGAAAGTAAATTATTTTGTTTGATTTTAAATTCTACATATTAAGGAAAACCAAATCAGCTTCAACACCACATCTCAGAATTTGACCGTAGTTGCACCAAGTTGCAGCCTATTTCATACATGCACAAGAACAGTGAAGGTCTGTAGAATTTGTGTTCACTTTTAATCCAGAAAGGGATAGAGCAGGACTTTACTCAATATGTGTTGCACAGTGTTATGTAATCTGTTTTACACAATTGTCCAGTCTCAGAACTGAAGAAAAAAACAGAAAAAATATGTGTTACTGCAAAGGATAACTATCATATAGATACTGTTTTTATAGCTGACTCAAAGTTACTTCACATATACCAAGTAAATAAAATTTTCAGGAACATAAAACATACAATTTATGTTTTACAAGCAGCTCCAAGGTTAACTTGGGCCTTTTGTAACCACTGCAAATTTGAACTGTTACTTGAATATAAATTACTTATTTACAGATCTTTCTTTAAAAGCCCAGTCCCATGGGTTGCATCTACATAACCTCTCCTACAGCTAAAGGTCAGAGGTCATAGCAGAGGAGGGACAAAACATTGTAAGAGCCAGAGTATAAGGGGATTTATTGGAAGATTAGGTCTCCTGGTAATAACTGAAGGTACAACCATGATGTGTCACAAACAAGAATGGCTGAACATGAGCTGTTCAAAGACACCAACAATAGACTTGCCAAAGTGGGCAGTCAAAAGAGCATGAGGCCTAGTGAAAGGCATCTAAAACCAACGAGCTGCCTACACGCTAAAATAATTACACCCTCCTTAGAAAAGTTTCTCACAATTACATCAAATCTTTGAATAGCAGAGATTAATTTATTTTAATCATACAATTTATCAGTTTAGGATCATTGTTAGCTTACTAATCAGTCTGAACGTTTACTAGCCAAAAAAAAAAAATCTTGCTTGTAAATGAAAACACACTTTAATAAAGCAGTAATATCAATTGTGATTAGTGATCTCCTAATATAGTAATACCTCAAAACAATTTTTATATTATGCAAATTTATAAAAACCATTGTGTCTCTGATTTTATTTAAATTATTAAGAAAGCCAAAAAGATATTACCAAGGACTCAAAGAGCATTTGACAGGTTAAGTACTTTAAAAAAGAAATATTAGGTTAAGTTTCAAAACTTTTATTTTTTGGAAAGTCCTCAGCATCCAACAAGGACATGAGCCACAATCTTTGTTGTTATTAGTTTCAATAGATGACAAATACTTCCATCTCCAGTGACCAATAATTACAAGTTAACCTATGTCACTTCAGAGTTACTGAACAGAAAATAACACATTAATTTCAAAACCACACTGTCAGAACACCCAGTATTAACTTTTGCCTTTTTTTCAGTTTAGAATATTTTTTCTAACACTAATAGTCACCTCTTCCATAAATCTTAAGTCAAGAGCTCTTATAAAAATATTTAGGAGCAAAGGTACTTCATCATTATGGAAACAGGAAGTTTAAACTGCACTGTGTGTGATTTATTTAGAGATATGTTACACTGCAAAAAATATATTCAGCTCAAATAACATGAAAAATGCCAGTGAAGATCACACAGGAAATGAAGATGCAGAAGTGGTTCTTTCAAAAATAATTTTTAGATTTCTGTGACTGTTAAAAGACCTTGAAGGAGATCAAGGTAGAGGTGAGAACAGCAGTGGAACTTATGGAGCGAAGTTTGAATGACACTGAAGTTTCTCTGAAGACTGTACTAATACAGATAGTAGATTCAGTGAATTCCATGAACCCAATCATACTACCTAACAAAAATGGACATGAAGAATATTTACAAAACAGTGTCTTCAAAATGTAACTGAACAGTCTGCTCAGTTAGATGTAAGTGAAAAAATAGCAGAATTTAAAATAATGAGTTACAGAAGAATAAAATTTACTTAGAAGGGATTTTTCTAAAGAAGACAATGGTGTGAAAGAAATTATCAGTAATATGTGTATATTAGACTGTTTTCTATTGCTCTGATTTAAAAACAAAACTAATTAAAACCAACAGAAGGAAATGGTTTATTCCATCTTATATCTGGAGCACTCCATGAAAGGAAGTCAAAGAGGGATGTCTAGGTAGGAACCTGTAGGCTGGAATTATGAGGAATCCATAAAGCAAGGTTACCTGCTCTCTTGCTCTCTGTACTTGTTTACTCTGCTTTTTTTTTGTTTGTATGTTTCAGAGGTATATATAATTTTTAAATTTTCTTATTGTTTGTTTTTAAACTTGTACTTTAATGAAAACATCCCTGCTTTGATTTTTTTCTCAGTCCAAATGTTCCCACATGCATATCCCTGTTCTACTTCAAATTCATGCCCTAGCGTTCATAAGTTGTTACTGCATGCCTACATGCACATTTATCACTAAAGATAACCTGTTGAGTCTGTATACTATTACTTGTATGTAAATTTTTAGGGCTGACCCTTTAGCCCTGGAAAACTAATTTCCCGAGCCCTCAACTATGCATAATCAAGCTCAAGGAAGACCAAGTAATTTTTATACAGCCAGACAAACTGGTCAGGCATAGAATGATCTGCACAGAACTGGGCCTTTTCACAACAACCATCAGTCAAGAAAATTGCTTATTGAGTTGCCCAAGGTGAATCTGTTGGAGGTGTTTTCTTAGCCAAGTTTCCTTTTCCTAGATAATCCTAACATGTGCCAAATTTACCAAAAGAAACAAACAAACAAGCAAGCAAGCAAAACCAACTAGCACATGTCACTATCTGTACAACAATATTTGGTGCTAATCCCATACCAGATTATAGCTAGCAACTGGAACCAAAAAGATGAGCAAGATAGATGTATTTCTTGCTTTAAAAGAACATTATTGAGGAGAAGGAGAGGGGGCGCTGTTAGGAGCGACTTTGTGAGGGAGGTAACCAGGTGGGGAGTAGCATTTCGGATATAAATAAATAAATAAATAAATAAATAAATAAATTTAAAAAGAGCATTATTGACATATATGTTTATTATATATACCTCCATTTTCCTTCAGAAAACAGCTGACTTCCCAGAAAGAGCATCAAAACATGATATATCCGATTTCAATAAAATTATGCACCTCCTTCATATGAAGGCTGGACAAGGCAATCCAGTAGAAGAACAAGGTCCTAAAAGCAAGCAAAAGAATCAGAAATAGCCCCTGCTCCCTCTGTTAGGAGTCTGCCTAAAACAGAGCTGCATACACTAACATATATAAAGAGGGCCGAGGTTAGAACCAACCTGGCTCCCTGATTCTCTGTTCAGTCTCAGTGAGCTCCTCTATGAACATTCTGTTGATTTTCTTCTGACGTCTCTGATTGTGCTCCTACAATCCTAGCTCTGCCTCTTCAGCAGGATTCCCTGAACCAAAAAGATGTTTAACCTAATGTTTAACCATGGGTCTCTGTATCTGTTTATATCCATTACTGAATGAAGCCTCTCTGATGAAGGTTGGGATAGGTACCAATCTCTGTGTATAGCAGAATATCATTAGGCATCATTTCATTTACTTTATTTTAGCAGTTCTATCCTAGGTCTACTTGACTCTATCATGGGACTCTGAAACATTCCACCTCTGGTTTCTTGTCCTAACGGCAGTATCAGAAGTGGTCTTCCTTTCATGATATGGATACCAAGCTGGACCAGACAATGGTTAGCCACTCCCACAGTTTCTCTGCTAATTTTACACAACACATCATGCTATCAGGATGAATGTTAAGTCGAGGGCTTTGTGGTTGGGTTGGTGTTTAGAATTCTCCACTGGAAATCCTGCCTGGTTGTAGGAGATGGCCAGTTCAGGGTCTGTATCACTTATTATCTAGTGTTTATGTCTTGTCAGCCAAAAAATAAAGATGGAAAAAAAGAAAAGGGTTTCTTTTAATTTTTATGTTACTATAAAATACATGATTCAGTGTGTCTTCTGTTTTGTTTTTAAGACAAGTAAGTACATATTTCAGTGCAATTTAGAGAGTTCGATTGCCTGATGTTAAAATAATTGAGTTAAGTCTCTTATTCTCACAAGGAGCTGATTGAAGAAACATACTGGCAGCATGTCTCTGGCAGAGCCCTCATTGTAAACCCACCTGGGATTAGAACTGCCTCTGCATGTAATCTTAGTGATGTCTTAGAAGTGGGAAGGCAACTGAATATTTTTAAGCATGGAACTTCATATCTAAAATTTTAAGAAGATTACTGAGTTAGGGTTTCATTTCTAAGAAGAGAAATCATGACTACAGCATCTCTTATAAAAGAAAAGTTTTTTACCTGGGGCTAGCTAACAGTTCCAGAGGTTTAATCCATTATCAACATGGTGGGAAACACTGCAGTATATATATACTGCAGTGTGTATATATACATATACAAACATGGTGCTAGAGTAGGAGATTAATATTATACATTTTATCCATCAGCAGCAGAAGGAGACTGTGAGCCACATTGGATGTACCTTGAACACAGGAGACCTCAAAATGCACCCCAATGACACACTTCCTTCAACAAGGCCACACCTCCTAATAGTGACACTTCCTGTGAACCATATATTGAGACACATGAATCTATGGGACTATTCCTATTAACTAGCACAGAAGGTATATCTAATAACTGGAATGACTGCTTAATGATATAAAGCCATATAGCTTTCAAGACAATTTGAGTTAGTTCAGTTTCTATGTGAGTATCTCCATCAGCTGACTCACAACCAGTTGTATCTTCAGTTCCAGAAAATCTAAAACCATTTTCTGACCTCTCCAGGCATTGGTACTCGTGTGAACAAACACATACACACACACACACACACAACACACACACACACACACACACACACACACACCATACACACACCACACACATGTACAATTTTCAAAGCAAATTAAATTTTTACAGATTTAGTTTTGTAAATAATCTACAGCATACAACAATAAACAAAGGGGAAATATGTCAGGTTTTAGTCTATGTTTATTGCTTCATTATTATTATAATTATTATTATTAGTAGTAGTAGTATCATTATCACTATCATCACTATTGTGGGAGCTGTTGATGTAGTGCAGTGCATTTATGGAAGTCAGGGGATAATTTTGTGCATTTGCTTCATGCCATCTCTTTATGTGTGTCCCTGAGACCCAATTCAGACTGTCAAGCTTATACATCAAATACTTAACTTTCTGTGTATCTCAATAGAAAATTGAGCAATTAGAGTTATGTCATGCAGAAATAATGGTCTTGAGTATCTGTGTGTGCCTGTGAATGTATATATTTTGTGTGTGTATGTTTGTATTTGTTTTATTCAATATGTATTATATATATATATGTATATACACATATATGTATATATACACATGTGTATTATATATACACATATATGTATTATATATATATAATACATATATGTGTATATATAATATATATAATCATTAGTTATATTTTTTAGAATTATCTTTTATAAATAGAACTAAATACAATCTGTAATCCTCTCCAGGTAGTCCAATGTTTTTCCAGTATCATTTTCATGACCACTTTGATATGTTTTCAGAATTAATATGATTAATATTTGTTAACAAAATGGATATGGTTCAAATTAATTACGTGATTACACTTACCTAAACACTGCATTTTGAGACAGGACAACTGCAGTCTCTATTCTCATTCAAAGTTACTATGGACACATGAACATAAAATCAAACATTGTCTTAATTGTCACTGGCTCAGAGATCTTTAGATATGTAGCCTTGTGTCTATGGTCAATAAAGAATTCTATACTAACTAATACAAAACGCATGTTAAAAATATCACATGGAAAAGTATTCCAGAACTTTCAAAAATATATACATAGATAAAAGGATATACATGCACATATACAAAGAGTTTTAATAGAGTTATCCAGCAACAAAGTGAAGTACCTCAAATTGATACTATATACTGGGATCCTAGTTCTCTCTCAGGCCTCTCAGGGTCTAGAACATACAAGATAAATATTACAGCTCTTGAGCCAAGTATGTCTAAGACGTTAAGATCTTCAAGTTTGGGTACCCCTGTTCAGTGATTGGATCCCTATTTCTGGCTTATCTTTACAACCTCCTTTTCTTCTTCATACCAACAATCCATAAGTTTTCATCTTTCTAGGCTGCTGGCATCCCACACTAGTGCCTGGTGACTCTCAAAAACTCTTAAATAATTACTGCCCCATTCTGTTGTAAACTAATCGGCTGTCATTGCTTTAGCTGTTTCTACCTTTGTTCTTGGATTCCACTGTGCTTTCTTCTTATCAGGGCACCTGCAGTACCAACAGTTCTTAAGGTTTTCCACTTACGTACCTTTTAATCACAGAAATTTTTATATGAGCTAGTAATATATAAAATTAACATATAAATCAAATACTCATAAATTCATAAAGAACTTTATTTTTAAAACAGTGTTTGCTATACATATAATTTACCATCTATTAAAGATTAAAGAAAATTTGCATAATAAAGAAATTGTACTGTTTATTGAATGAATTGGATATTGGCTAAATATTCGATACTGCCAGATACACAGAATGTTCAATATTTTCTTTTCAGTGTTTATTGCTATTTTAATTTTAAAAATCATCTGAACTGAGAATGTTATTTCACAAAAATATATCATAATCTAAAGTGATAGAAGTGTTTTTAGAATCATTTCAGAAATTTCTGTAACTTTCTATTAGTCTCAATCTAATATTAAATTGATAATTTTAGAACACCCAAACATTATTTTTAAAGGACAAACACTTAGAAATAAATAGTCCAAATGTACGATAGTTTTGTAATTATAGTAAATTAACACTTAAATCCTGATGATTGGCAATGAGAAACTTTAGATTGTTGTTTCCTTATTAAAAGTGAAATATTGCATAGCCCAAGGACAAAGAAGTGGCAGGAATCTGACATTAGTCTAGAACAAAGCAGTAATTTCAGGCAGAAATCTAAATCTTAGGCTAGAACAAAGAATTAGGCTTCATACATGAAAATGACTTTGGGCTAGGACAAAGAAGTTGGCTCAGATATTTTGGTCATCATGAGAAGCCCTTAGAAATAGTGATTATGGGAGTGATCACTGAACTTTGATTATTGCCTTGCTTGTTCTTTAACTATTTCTGTTTATTGTCTTGCTTGTTCCTTGACTATTTTAATCTATTGTACTGCTAATTCCTCAATCTAGAACTGACCTTAATACTTGCATTTATTTAAAATGATATAAAAGCAAAAAGGAGGGAGGGTGGGATGAGGGTTTATGGGGGGGGGGAATGGGGAAAGGGGATGACATCTGAAATGTAAATAAGCGAAATATCCATTGGGGAAAAAAGAAAAAGATTAGAATTTTTCCATAGAGGAAAAATAAAAACACTTAAACGTCAACAATTCTAAACATATAACAGTCTAGAATCTGAAACGATATATATCATATTTTATTCATTGGCATTATAAATCTGGTCATATGTAGTTTGTAAAACATCCATGTTTTGTGTCCAGAACCAAGAGTGTGATGAAGCTGCAAGTACAACATGGGGGAGCACAGCTGACATACCTTATATTTACACATTCATTTTTCTTTTATTAATCATTCTATACATTTACATCTTAAATGACATCCCACTTCCTGGTTGCCCCTCCACAACCACCTATCCCACATTTGCACTCTCCCCTTCCTTTTTGCCTGTATGAGGGTGCTGCCCCACCCACTCACACTTTTCTGCCCCAGCACTTCAGTATCTTCCTATGCTGGGGCATCAAACCTCCACAGGACCAAGGACCTCCCCTCCCACTGATGTCAGACAAGGCCATTCTCTGCTACATATGTATCTGGAGTCATGGCTCTCCCTGTACACTCCTTGGTTGGTGGTCAAGTCCATGGGAGCACTGGGTGGTCCGACCAGCAAACATTGTTCTTCTTATGGGGTTGCAATCTTCCTCTGCTCCTCCAGTTCTTCAGCCAGCTCTCTCCCACCAGGATCTCTGAGCTCAGTCTGATGTTTGATTCTAAGCATCCGCATCTGCAATGGTCAGGTGCTAGTAGAACACATTCTTGATTTTAAATTAATTTCAGTCATTATGGATTCAGAAAGCTATCACTAAGGCTGAATTTTGTGAATTTATCCATCATAATTTCTTATGAATTAATGACTTATAAGAACAGATGCTGGGGAATGAATCAAAGAAATTTGAAATGGGCAAGAAAGAATAAGTATAGGGTATATATATATATATATATATATATATATATATATATATATATATATATATATTTCTTTATTTATATTTCAAATGTTATCCTCTTTCTAGGTTTCTCCCCATCCTAGAAACCTCCCGTCTCATCTCCCTCCTCCTGATTCCACGAGGGTGTTCCCCCACCCTCCCACCCACTCCTGCCTCTTTGTCCACACATTCTCCTACACTGAGGCATCAAGCTGAGGCATCAAGCCTTCACAGGACCAAGGGCCACTTCTCTCATTGATACTCAACAAGGCCATCCTCTGCTACACATGTGGCTGGAGCCATGGGTCCCTCCATGTGTATGTGCTCTTTGGTTGGTGGCTCAGTCTTTAGGAGCTCTTGTTAGTTGATATTGTTATTCTTCTCATGGGGTTTCAAACCCCTTCAGCTCATTCAGTCCTTTCTCTAACTCCTCCATTTGGGATCCCATGCTAGTCCAATGGTTGGCTGTGAGCATCTGCCTCTGTATTAGTCAAGCTCTGTCAGAGCCTATGTCCAACTACAGTGCCAGGGTCAGACAAAGGTATCTCCAGGATGTCTCAAAAGTTTGTCAGCCATAGTCACATATGAAGAAAGAATTTACAATATAACTCACTGACTCACAAAAAGAAAGGAAGATAGATAGATAGATAGATAGATAGATAGATAGATAGATAGATACATACATACATACATACATACATACATACATAGGAGGCTTAGTGGGAAGAAGGATTTCAACAGAACTGTTAGTGACAAGAGGAACAGCTGTCACGTATGGATATGTATAAATTATAAAATACTTAAACTGAAATCAAAAGGCTGTCAATATATCCTTGCCTTTCTCTTTTGAAATAGTAAAAAGTCAGTTAAATAGTTTATATAGCCCCAAAAAGGAGTTATCATGAGGGTTCTTGAAACGGTAATAGCAGGTCTTCATGAAAATGGAGTATTGCACTTACATTAATGAAAAACATTCTGAATGACCACCTAAGTAATTGTACCAGATTGTGAGTATTTGGAGGGAGGCAACTTTGAAGGGAAAAGTCATTGTATTTTACCTTCTATATCAACCAAAACATGAAGGAAAAATTTAATTTCTCCAAAAAGAAGTTACTTAGAGTTATATCGCTTGCCAGTGCTGATATTTAATAATTCACTATGTTTTATTCATGAACCAGAAGAGGTGTGCTATATTAAAAAATACCTGGAGTACAATAGGCATACAGAGAAAGCATGCAGCTCACAGTTACTTTTAAAAAATATATCCAACAGTAAGAGTGGGCTGATTTTATTTGAGGTTCCTTTTTAACCAGATAAAAATGAAATCAATTAAATGCACCCTATGCATTTAATTTTGCATAGGCTTAGGTTTTGCAGGCTATGATAATTATATAAAGCACTCAATAGGTGCCATACAAAATTACTGAACAAATGTTAGATATTATCATTGAAGCACAGGGCCTACAATGAATATTCAATGAGTGGTACATATTCATTAATGTATGTATTTATTTATGATTTCAAAAATATTATAATATCCAGTTAGTGCTATGTAACATCAAAACACTTTTGGTATAAAACCTCATGTGGCTTCTAAAATATTATAATCATATTATTTGGTGTTTATAGAAAAACATCTATGATATTTTATTCTAATTATTACAATTTCTCATTTTGTAGATTTAAGAATTTAATCATAGAGAATTAACAAAAATTAACACAGCCCTATAGGAAATTAAATAAACATTAGAATTAAATGTCTGCAATTTCAAGATTTCTCAGTTCCTTGTGGAGTTAGCATTTTATTAGGTCTATTGTGACTTTTTAAAAAAATTAGTTGCCATGGCACCATAAGCCTCCAAATGGTTTAGAGCTTTAACACCTCCTACCTTATACCCATAAATTAACCTCAGCAATGGCTTTGCTGCCTTTCAGTATTCAACATTCATATAATTACAGTTTCCCTAAACTTTCTTTGGAAATACAGATCTCCTGTTAAAGGAAAAATGTATTGACATTTTAATGATACACATATGTATATGAAATTGATGTGTTTTAAAATACATGGAGAAGTAAAGGTAAAAGTGATCAAGACGCAGCATATAAAATTCTCCAAAAATTAATAAAAACACAAGAATGTTTTATGCTCTAGTATTTTTAAATTTTTAAAATTTTCAAATCTAATAATTCAAATTTCTAGTTCCAAAATTTTGATTCTGAGTAATGTTTTTTACTTACTCTTCAAAACAACTGACATAGTCTTTCTAATAATACACTAACAGTAAAATTTTTGAAAAAAAATATGAAATATTAATCTCTAAATGATATTTAAATGTTATTTTTGAAGCCCATTTAATCTTCTTTGATGAATAAACTATGAATGACATCTAAAATTTAATAAGGATTATGTGTAATTCTTAGGGTTACTTTTTAAATGTTGTTAAAATACAAATTCATTCTGCACCTTTTGATAATTTAGTACTCATATAAGTTATGCAATTCTTGAATCAGGTTGGCTAAAATTTTTACTGCAACATTTTTAAATTTCATGATTCAAATATTTCTTGTGAATATTATGAAATTGTGAATATTATGAATAGGTAGAATATTTTAATACATATTTATAATTGTATCGATTCTGTCAGTTAATTTTGTTTGAAAATTTTAAATTGCTTCTATCCTTTACTTAAATAAAATATATAATATATGGAAAATTATGAGTCCAATGATGACTTTAGAAAATCTTGACACTATTGTTCCTATCATGCTGTGCTATGTAACTTCTCATTTTTGCCCTTTTGAAACTCTTTTCTTTAATATTATACACATTTCTCAATGTTAAGACAAAAGTGTCTGACAAAACTCAACTTAAGGAATGAAAAGAATATTTGGGCTCACATTTCCAGTAGGACTCCAGCATATTTACAGGATCAGATTCAGTAATGACACAGGGAGAAGTCTGTCACGGTATGTTCAAATCTATCCAGGAACCAGAGATCTAGATGAGAACTGGAGGCTGGTCTATTCTTCAAAGTCCCACCCGTCAATAAAATATGATCAGTGGTGAAATCACCTGTCTTCATCTACAATGACCTCAACAACAGTTTCAAAAGCACGGATCTAATTACATAACCTAAAACTTTTAAGGACATTTGAGATTGAACATCCGATCTATGATGCCTTCTGATTTTCCTTTTTATTTGTTTTTCTTTTTTTTTTAATCTTCTTTGATGAAGGTGATGTCCACAAATGAGAACAGTTTTTTTGTTGTTTGTTTGTTTTGTATAGTTAATATGACCAACTCAGCAGTCTGTCTACAATTCTGTCATTTTCCTGCCAATAATAACAAATCTTTGTTTAATGACTGGGTATCTTCTTGTATGTAGTATACCATTTTAAAGATTCTTTCACCAGAGATAAACATCTAACTTGATGCTATTTCATAACTGTTATAGATAAGCCTGCAATAAAAATAAAGGTTCCATTGCTTTTCATATGATTACATCATTTTCTATTTTAGTATATTCACTTCTATTAGAATGACTAAACCACATAATAGTTATAATTTAGTTTCTTTATAAATTTTTGAATAATTGTTTTAGTTTAATACAATATATTTTGATCCTATCTTTTTGAGCCCTAACTCAACTCCTCCCAGATCATTCCTACATCCCTGACTATCCAGTTTTATATTCTTTAATACAAAACAAACAAGGGAACAAATTCAAAGCTAGCAAATAAGCAAATAAGCTCGCTCTCTCTCTCTCTCTCTCTCTCTCTCTCTCTCTCTCTCTCTCTCACACACACACACACACACACAAACACACACACATACAAACACACTTCATATACACTCACAGAGAGGGGGGTGAGTCAGAGACAGAGAGCTCAAATTTTTAAAAAAATCATTAAAAATAAAAAGAGTGGTCATGGTTAGGCTAGTGTTATGTAGCAAGGGAAAACAAAACTAATCACCTAATCAGTCTGGTATCTTACAAAAACTGTATTTACAACCTCAACAAAGTATCTTGCTCAAAAACTTATAACTTCTATGTTTGAAAAACATGTTAGAACAGTTAACAGCATATTTTCATGCTTTCATGCAACTAAGGCTATGATTGTGTTTTAGAATTGATATAGGGAAGACTATCTTCAGTTACTCATATATGAACCCTGTAATATAGATGATTGGACTGAACTCGAATGAGTTTTTCATCTACCACTTTTGTCAGTGTTCTTTTTTTCTCTTCATCTTTGATCTTGGGTTCTTACATTACTATTAAAATGGAGCAACTCAACCAGATATGTCCAGTTGTAATCAATGCTCTGGTTTTCCATCTTTCCATCAATCCTTGGTCACCGCTTTTGTTCATTAATTTATTTTCCATTAATGAGATTAGATAGTAGTTATTGATCTCTATTCAAATGAACATTTCTTAATTTGAAGAAATCAATTTAATAAATGTGTCTAATGATATTAATTTACTCTCATTAAGTTTTAAAATTCTCTTGTATTCATTTCTATGTATATGTGTGATATAAAAAATTGGCTCCTGTGTGTACAGTAGTGCCGATGAAGGGTAAGAAAAGATGTCAGATGCCTTGAAGCTGAAGTTGTAGGAGGATGTAGATCACCTGATATGGGCTCTACAAACTTAAATTCAGGAAGAGTAACAAACGTGTTTAATCTCTGAAATTCTCCATTATGACTTCATAATATTTACTCTGACAATTATGCACTCATAATAGACTCTACTCTCATACTCTCTTGTGTTAACCATTCTTATGTGCCTTCCAGTCCTATCAAACAAACATAAAATCAAACCATATCAAACCAAAACCAAATCAATCTCTCTCTCTCTCTCTCTCTCTCTCTCTCTCTCTCTCTCTCTCTCTCTC
>NW_021620932.1:5834312-5866276 GCF_004785775.1 Grammomys surdaster
CTCTCTCTCTCTCTCTCTCTCTCTCTCTCTCTCTCTCTCTCTCTCTCACACACACACACACACACACACGCACACACAACTGTGAAGTCCATTCTTTGTTGATCAACTACAATGATCCTATGACCAGTCCTGGTGTGGTGAATGTGCTCAGTGTCACTGCATTGGAGAAAACTGATTTTCCTCTCTAAGCAGATGTAAATGAGAGTTGTTATCCTTTACGTGTGTACCTAGATTTTCACTCATTAAAAAGGGATTTTGTTTTAATCACAAAAATAAAAAACAATAAAATAAAACAAAACTATTACTTTGAAGTTCCACAAAGTAAATCAACAGAAGTAAAAGATTCCAAGAGAAGTCACAAGAATCAGAAACCACTCATACAATCAGGGATCTCAGAAAAACACTAATCCAGAAGCTATCAAACAAATACAAAGGGCCTGGTAAAGACCTGTGCTTAGGTCTCTGAACTTTGACCATGTTTATTTTGAGAGCATGCTATTTTTTTTCTTTTTCTCTTTTGTGTCTGCTATGCTACATTGCACCTCCTCATCCTTGTCTTTGGGGTCCTCTGAGCTCTAAAGAGAGGGATTTGATGGTGACAACACATTACCCAGGGTGAAATGTTCCAAGGTCACTCACTCTCAGCATAATTTCTGGCTATAGATTTCTGTATTTGTTTCTAACAGCTTCCGGAAGGAGTTTCTCTGCTAATGACTGAACAAGGCACTGATCTATGAATCTAGAGTAGATTAATCATTATATTTTTAAGGATTAGTATTACTTGATTTTGCCAACATTTCGGTCACCCAAGCAGTGTCAGGCATGGCTTTCAACTAGATGGAACAGACAGTTCTCATTAGGAAAGAGAAATAGTGTAGTTATAGATAAATGAGGAGAAAGAATGGAATGGGATGATCAAGTGGGAAGGGGGATGGGGGACAAGTTGTGGAAGGGAGTAGAGAGAGAGAAACCTAAAATTAAGGGAAATAAAAGCTTCAAATGTATACATATATATGTATGTAAAGTTGATAAAAATTTAATCACCGAATAATGGTCAAGTAATAGTCACAACTGAACTTATATTCACAACTGAACTTCTCACATCAATGAATGAATTTCAATTACTAGAATTGGATTACATCTAATTGATTTGTTGGCCAAAGGGTCACTACTGGAATTCCCCCACCACCCCCACCCAAGTAAAATTCAGGCTGTTGCCAAGACTATAAATTGCCATGTCCCTGAAAACAAAATCTATACAACTCAACATGGTCACACAAGATATTCAGACTCAAGACGCACAACTTGAACATGGGGAATTTGAGCTTCTTCACACTTACAGCCTCCACTCTTATTCTCCAGATTCTTTGTCACAGAAAGGTTCCTTGCACCATATATAAAAATTAACTCATTTCCTCTTATTCCCTCATCACCTCATGTTGCAGATACCTTCTTACCTTCCCAGTAAACATAATATAGGTTTAACATTTTCTTTGAGATGATATTCTGCCGCTTAGTACATTTTTTTCTTCTTTTTCAGTGTCACATGCTGAGTCCAGATCCATGCTAATTTCCAGGTGATCTCTGTCAGTTTTGCTGATTGATTCTGTATGTCTTATATTCTCATTCTTTGATTGACATCTACTCTATATCTTGAATGTGTATATAGCTGACTACATATTGAAGCATTACTGATAGTAACTGATTATACTATTTTAGGAATTTTTAGTAGATGTTTAACAATACAGTAAGTGGGATGAGTTACTTTAGATAATAAAACTTTGCATTGTAAAACATTTGGAGCCCATCAGAGAACAGACTTGTTAATGTTCAGTTGGACAATTACTGTATTTATAACAATACACATTGACGTTAATTTTCTGATTTCTCTGTTGAAACATATTACTTTGTTAGATATTTATGCATAGCTAATATAATCCACTGTCACCTGATTTTGTTTAGTCTAATACAATGCATAGGGACATAATTTTCTCTACAGTTTGACCCAATTAAAATTGTATTCTTCTGCAAAGATAATTTTCAAATTGACCTTTGAATATTTTCTATCCACTGAAGAAAACACCTCTTTGCTCTCTTACTTTTTATCTCTGTGCATTAACTGGCTTTGCATTTAGCTTATGATTTCATGGAGTTATGAATTTACTCCTAACTTTTTTGCACAAAATTTTCATCCTTTTAGTTTTGTCATAGACTTTCAACTTCCTAACATTCTGCTTTAAGTAAAATCATTATCTTTCATGACGTTTTCTAAGCTTTCTCTTTTGTAACTTTTCATTCATAAAAAATGTTTTAAATAAAATTCCTAAATGAAGGAGAAGAAAGATGTCCACTTTCTTAGAATAACATTGTTGTTTTATGACTTTAGTATACAGTAGGGCCTCAAAAGTTAGACTTATCATTCTATATTGTCCCATATAATTCTCATGAAGAAAATTTGGACTAAAATACTGGTCAACCACCATGCCTATCACAGAAGTACTGTCCTGCTGGGATTATTATTTACAAGGTTATTGCTATACTGTTCAGCTACAGTAATCCAGAATATAAATATTACAAGATGGAACTGAAACATATAATGTCCAAATTTCAAAATAATGTGATATTTCTCAAGTGACAGCATTCTCATCCTAGTGACCAAATCCATCTGAAATTGACCTTGTCACCAGTGCACATAAAAAGTTGCAAGGAGGGGGACTCAAAAAGTTTACCACCAGTACAAAAACACACCCTCTAGAGGAGGGACCAGGTTATGCACCCACAGTCAAAATTCCTGACCCCAAATTGTTCCTGTCTAAAACAACTTCAGGGATAAAAATAGAGAAGACACTGAAGGAAAAGAAGTTCAATGATCTGTCCAACTTGGGATCCTTCTCAAGGATAGACACCAATGTCTGACACTATTACTGATACTATAATGTGCTTACTAGCATGGCTGTCCTCTGAGAGTCTTTACCAGCAGCTCAGTGATACATATGCAGATTACTTACATCCAACTATTGGACTGAAGTCAAGGACCCCTATGGTTGAATTAGGGGAAGGATTAAATAAGCAGAAGGGGAGGGCAACCTCAAAGGAAGACAAACAGCCTGAGCTAATGTGACCCCAGGTAGCTCCCAGAGAATAAGCCACCATCCAGGCAGCATACAAGGGCTGATCTCAGGTCCTATGTCCATATATAGCAGTGGACTGCATAGTCTGGTCACAGTAAAAGCAGATACGACTAACCGTCTAGAGATATGAGGCCCCAGAGGAAAAGGAGCCCTGGTGGAAGAGGTAGCACCCTCTTGGAGGAAAGGGGATGAAAAAGTGGGATGAAGAGTTTTGGGACAGGGAACAGGGAGGTGGGTTAATAAGGGAATGTAAATAAATACAATAATTAAAAAATAAATAAACTTTAAGTAAGTACCCTGTATAAATGGAAAAAAAGGTTTCAAGTTGTTGTGGCACAATTACAGAGATTCCTGCTGTTATTCACTATTTTCTCTATATTTCCTTTTGTAAAAACTTACTGATATTGCATTTATCTTGATAGTTTTTGGAGGTATGAATTGTTCATTTGTTTGATTTTTATGACAATCTCTTGATTGTTTCAGTGTTGGTCAACTTCATAATGTTCTAAATACTGAACTGCAGTCTTTGTTCTAGGATGTGTCTTGTTGTGAAGAATATATTCTAAAATTTAACTGAGTTTGGTTACAACACTGGAAGAAGAAATTGATATATAAGTAATTATATTCTTTTGAATTGGAACAATAGTACATACCTTATGATTATTCAAATTACATAATTTCATAATACATATGAGTTTGAAAATATTTTAGTTCTTGATTTTTCTCACTCATTTTGAATAGCATTGAAGAACGGATTGGTTGATACATTATATAAATTTGGAAATTTTCAGACACAGAAATGTATATTATGCTAAAGAACCTTGCTGCTAGAGTCTAGGATTGTTTCACATTGAAAAGTTATTTATACTTAACTACAAAAAGTAGAATTTGACATTTTATGTTTAAATCATGTATTACGAAACTTCTAAAGTCTTTTTAAGATGGCTGCCCTAGTAATATACAAATTCTATGATTAAAATTGAAAATTAACTATCAAATGCAAAGGTTTTATCCATTTCATTGGGAAATCTTTTAATTTATAACAATAACCCATAGCTTTCTCTGACATAGAAATACAAGATGTGTGTGTGTGTGTGTGTGTGTGTTATTTGATTTAAAGATTACACAGAGACTACAGTTTTCATAAACCCAGTGTGCTACAATGCAAACAGTTTACATAATTGTTAGACCTCTCAATTTGACAAAGAATCAATTTGACTCAGGCTTGATCTTGAAACACTGTTTGAAGACATTTTAATGATGGAAAGGATAATGTGCTTGCTGCATCTTTTGCAACTGTATTTTATTTTTAGGTGAAGTTTAACTTTGTTCTTACAATAAGATTAAAAACAAACAACATCAAATCTTGAAGACAGGTAAGTATTTCATTGGGTAGCAGTGGTCCAAGTGCAACTGGATAGAGTTAGTCAAGGACAAGTAATGCTAGGGAATGAATTAATTTTCATGTCAACTACTCTCAGAAAATCTATAATATTTACTATAAATAAAGCCAAATATTATTTCAATATATTGTTGGTTATTTAATATATTTTAATTTAAAATGTCCTTTTTTCTGGACTCCCATCCCCCAAACCACCATATCCCCTATACCATATCCCCTTCCCTTTGTCTCTGAGAGGGTACTTCTCTACCCACACACACACTCCTACCTAACCTCGCTAGCATTTTTTCTTTTTAAAATTTTTTTATTGGATATTTTATTTATTTACATTTCAGATGCCATCCTCTTTCCCCATTTTCCCTCCCTAGAAACCCCCTATCCCATCCCCCCTCCTCCTTTTTGCTTTTATACCATTTTAATTATAGGTAAGTATTAAGGTCAGTTCTAGGTTGAGGAGCTAGCAATACAATAGATTCAAAGAGTCAAGGAACAAGCAAGACAATAAATACAAATAGACAAAAAAAAACCCTCAAGGCAATAAGCAAAATTCCATGAACACTCCTGTGATCTCTGTTTCTAAAGGTTTATCAGTGTGACAAAAATATTGGAGCCAACTTCTCTGTCCTAGCCCAAAGTCATTTTCATGTCTGAACCCTACTTTCTTGTTCTAGCCTAAGATTTAGATTTCTGGCTGAAATTACTTCTTTGTTCTAGCCTAATGTCGGATTCTTGCTTGACTCTCACTTTTTTGTCCTTGGCCAATGACAGATTCTTGCCAAGTAACCCCAAAAGCTCTCTGCCTCTTTGTTGGGAGCCGCGGCAGGTGCTGGCAAAGTCCGCCATCGCTAGGTGGCGCTGTCAGCCATAATTCTTCCTAGTAAACAAATAAAGTGTGCATGTGCCATGTAAAGCCCGCCAAAGCTAAGCCCATCCCACGGCGTTTGGCGCGCTACGAGTTTGCGGCCAATCAGAGGTGATTACGCCGCTCTAGGGTATATAAGGGCTTTTCCCAGGGCTGGGGGTCGTCTTCTACCACCATTTTGGTTTATGGAAATAAACGTGTTTCTACGGAAGGATTCTGGTGTGTGTGTGTGTGTGTGTATGGTTACGCCGGCGAGACGACTACACGCGCGCGCCCCGCACACCTCTTCCCCTTTTTATTTAATAAAAAAAAATGAAAAACAAAAAACAAAAAACTGTGCCTGATTTAAGTCATTCTGCTAAGAATAACTTCCTTACCCCTCATGGAATATGCATTGTCAAAAGCAATGTACTTATGTCTTAGGTTGGTAAAGTTCTGTGTAGAATCTTACCTGTCCTTGCCTTGACAGCCTGTTAATTTAAGATCTTTATCTGGGGGTCCATTTTCAGGTTCAAGCCATGTACTTTGGCTGCCAACATGTTGATGTTGTTAAAATCAAGCTTTAACACAATGGGCAGGAATAAAAATATTCCCAGGACAAAATGGGCTACCATGATCAAGCTATATATGACAATCTTAAAGGTTGACCAATATAGAAATATTGACCACAGGACATGGGTAATTTTCAAAGCAGAATCTGCTGGATCAACACTCAGCAGAGCCGCATTCTTTAAATTCATAATCTCACTATGCAAAGTTAATATATCCAGAAAAGTGTTATAATTATGCCGAATACACTGCAAGTGCCTTTAAACTTCTTCCTAATTATATTGACAACCACTGTAAATTTTAGAACTAACATGAATCCAAAGGTATTTGGGATGACACTCTAGATAGTTCCTTATTCTTAAACTCTTAAAGAACATGAATCCATTGTTCCAAATTTCTATCTAAATCCTCTGATATATTAAACGCATTAGTAACATTTTTTTGCTAAATGATTAACAAAAGTAGCTGTCTTAACTTCTTGTGTGAAAACAATTGCAGAAGCAGTGATGCTAGTAATTAATGTAATTAAAGCTGTTATACCAGCAATAATCAAGCCCACTACCCTTTTTGCTTCTACTTAAAGCCTGATTCACTTCTTCCAGTACTTGCAAGCTTTTTTTTTGAAGACCAAGTTTCTCAGGGCAATAAAACAAAAGCTTGTTGATAGACCTCCATAACTTACATGCCAGATTTTTAACACACTAACACAATTAGAAAGTTTACAATCAATGCAACTTACATTATATACTGTAGAAGAAACAAAATATTTTAACTTGACAGTTAAAACACTTTTGTAATATAGATCCTGCCCCAACTTTATCTCTTGCTAACATAACATCATAGAGAACTGCAGCTAATGTCCATATATGTCTCTGAAAATATCCAGAACAAGACTTCCAAATGAAGACTGTTATTTCCAACTTCCAAATGAAGACTGTTATTTCCAATATTGGATTGATTTCTAGACTACTACATGATTGAGTCCAAATAACTGGTCACTTTTAAGAAAAATACAAGTTATTATAACTTCTCTTTTTGATTCTCTGTTCCACAGGGTATAAAGTTTGAGGTAAGGCAGCTTTTCCAATTAGGGGTATAGGTAGGCAAAGGTGGGTTAGGAACTTACAATCAATACAGCTTCCCAGTCACTGTTGTCAGGGCAGTTCAGCATCATTCTTTGTCTGGGCATCAGCTTGTCTCAACTGTCACTCTGGCAGCCACCATGCTCCTTCAGCATCCTGTAGAAAACACACAAACATGCCCTCTTCCCCATATTAAATACCTGATCAGGATCAAGTTACTTTAATGGCACAGATACAACTTTTATATATTCTTAAATGTTGTTTGAAGAGTTAACATTCTATAGAATTCAGCTTTCTTCATTTTCCTATTTGTTTATTAGAATGTCTAGGATAATTACATTTGAATTATATTCTTACAACAGTTCATATATTACTGATAGAAAATCCATTATACCATGTTGCCTTATTGGTTGTTCATTATTTCTAGATGAATTAAATGAGGCCCTGATAGTTACACGCATTTCTTGGGTTCATTATGTTGTCATTGGATGAATGACTGGAAATTTGAGTTTCTACTATTCCTGTAGCATCAATGAAGTGAATGTGCTGCACAACCCAATATAGAGGGAGGCAGATGAACTAAGAAAGATGTTTTTGCTTTGGAAACAAATTTTAATGATATGTCAATCTCAATATTTCAGATAAATTATTTATTTATTCATTTATTCATTTATTTACTTATTTCTAATTTCATCATCCTCTCTCCTCCCAGTACCCCATCACCCAGGTCCTCCACCATTCCACAAAACCTTGAGCCAAAAATGTGTCCTGCCTACAATGTTTAGGGACAAAGATAGAGGACAGACTGAGGGAATGACCAAACAATGACTTCAAATGGAGACACACCACATGGGCAAGAAACAATCTCTGACACTAATTATACTCCATTTTGCTTACATAGAGTAACCTAGCATAACTTTCTTCTGAGAGGCTCCACCCAAACATCCAATGGAAAGATCTCAGGAAGTCCTACTGAAGAATTGAGAAGAGGACTGAGGGATCCAAAGAGGACAGGGACCCCACAGAAAGACCAACAGACTCAACCTGGACCCTTGGGAGCTCCCAGAGCCTGAACTACCAACCAAAGATCTAGCATGGGTTCAGAACTAGGACCCTGGCACATATGTAGCAGATGAGTACTTGGTCCACCCACACCTGGAGTGAGGAATGTCCCTGCTGGCTGTCTGCCTGACTGTGTATTTTGCTCCCTTAAATAGACAACTATTTCTGGTCTTAGTGGGAGGGGATGTACCTAGTCACTTGATGTACTCTGGTTGGGAGGGCTAGTGGGAAGAGGGTGAAGATGACCCCCAGAGGAATGATTCTCTTCTCAAAAGAAAAGTGGAAGGATGAATGTGCAGAGCAAAAGATAACATTTAATAAAATATTTTAAAAACTACAAATCAATAAACATTCTTGCAGAGAATACCAATATTTTAAATTAAGTAACATATTATTTCTAATTCCTCCCTTTATCCAAGGATATTGTTTGTTTCCATGAATCTGGATATTACATTTCACCTTGTACTCCAGACTTCTTTTCTTGGCAACCAATTCTGAAAAATACTGTGGATATAATAACAATGTCTGACTTCACAAGACTGTGAGAGTACATGTTCTCATCTGAAACAATTTTCAATAGGATTAGCTGAAGACATAAAGCACTTGGCAAACTTATAATGAATAAACTGTCAATACATGACATATAATTGTAGTTTCATATCTCATTTATATTCATTGTTAAATATAGATATCTGCACCATATATAAGTGCACACATATAGGCACGCATAAAATATATTATGAAAAACATGACAATCAAACAGCAAAGCTATGTGTATATATACTACAGGACATTCTACAGAATTGAGGCAATCTCTCATAATGTGAGAAGTACAAGGAATATTAAATAGATAAGAGGACACACAAAAGAATATTGGTACACTCAGCCACAAAGAATTCCCTTAAGGAAATGTTATTTCTGAGAAGAAATGAATTAGCTAGTTATATTTTAATTAACACTGCAACACATGGTCAAAGTAATATTATGTTGTCTACATTTATGTCTATTTCTCTTTATTTATACATGCACAAGTGTAGTGTTTTTCTGTTTTGTTTTTTGGTTTTTGTTTTGTTGTTGTTGTTGTTGTTGTTGTTGTTTTTCTCTGTGTAGTCCTGGCTGTCCTGGAACTCACTCTGTAGACCAGGCTGGCCTGGAACTCAGAAATCTGCCTGCCTCTGCCTCCCAAGTGCTGGGATTAAAGGCATGCGCCACCACTGCCTGGCTACAAGTGTATTGTTTACAGAAGGATCTATATAGGTGATTAAAAGATCAATGTATGCATGCAAATACTATAGTGATATACAATACTTTGTATGCTAGCATTAAAAAGTGAATATTTATCTATGATACCTAAGCAAATAGTGACTATCCTTGAAACATAGTATAGACATAACAGGCATTAACAACTATGCATACAAATATGGATATGTTATGCACACAGACATCTGTACTTTTTACTGAGCTAGTAAAGTTTTGAAAACAAAGCTCAAGTAAATGTTTATTATTATTTGAATGGAAATACACTAGTTACAAACAGCTAAGATTTTTATTAATGGTGGCAGACATCTTACTGAAATAGCAAGGCAAGTGACAGGATGTGAAGAGAAACTGTGATGTTTCTTGGTACCCAGGAGACCAAGTTTCACTCCTTTGAAAGCCTGCTTTCAACAGGACATAATCAGTATCTTGGAGCTGCTGAACCATAGAAGGAATAAGTTCATATATATTGTACTAAAGCAATTTCAACCTTGGCCCCAATAATTTTTAAATATAAGAATGGCTTATTATTGCACATTATTGGAAGTATAATATAAAAAATAGGAAAAGAATAAAAAATTAGATTAAAAGTTTAAGTTCTTAAAGTTTGTTTGTTTGCTTGCTTTTTAAGCCATGATGACCATTATTTTTCTGATGTTAACTGTCAGTGCCCTAAAGGCATGAAAATAATTACTAAAATCATACATTGCTGGACATTAGGCTTGCAAATTATATCTTGTACATAATTGGTAAACATAGACACCTGATAGTAGAAAAATATTTAACATGTTCTATGTCACTATGCAAAAGTGAAAAATAGATCTTCCAACATGACCTTAACTACCACAATTACAATGTCCTTGTGAGTCAAACTGTTGTGTTTATCTGATAAAATGACATGTTGACAAGGAAAGAATAAATGTCAGGAGCAACATTTTTAACTACTAATACTTTTATTTCAATGAAGAAATCCCCATCTCTCTCATACACATAATAAATAACATACACAAGCAGACAGACATACACTTATACTTACACACACACACACATATGTATATGTATAAGTATAATGTATATGTATATGTATATAATCAGTTGATGGGATTACTTTATAATTTTTAATGTATTGCTTTTAAAAGGAAATCAATAGCATACTCTTGAGTTTCCAATGACTAGAAATAAGGTTCTCCATGTGATCTTTAGTAATAAGACATAGGTTTTTCATGCAATATACTTTTATCATATTCTTTATCTTCTCCTTATTCCACTGGATCCTCCCTACCTCCTCTCTCTCTCTCTCTCTCTCTCTCCCCTTCCCTACTTTTCTTTCTGCCCCCTCCCTCCTTCCTTCTGTCTTTCTCCTCTTTCTCTCCCCCTCCCCTCCTCCTCTCTCCTATCTTTTACTCTCTCAAACAAAGCAAAAGCAAAATAAAAGAAAATTAACAACAAATAAGCCGACAAAGGAGGAAAGGAGGCAACAAACAAAAATGAGAAAAAAGTAAAGAAACCAATATGCCAAAAATAAGAAAACAAACTATACACAGAAATAACATGGAATAAATTTTAGATTGTCCAACTACTCTTGATCATGAATTCTGGCCTGAAGTGTGCTTCATATACCCAATGACACCCCTCTCCCAGTAGGTGTCACTCGCAAAGAAACTTCTTGATTAGATGTAGGATTTTTGTTCCTTTCTCAGTGTTTGCCCTTTGTTCTGTTTGAGCCTATACATGTCTTCTGTGTGATATCATGCCCTCTGAGTACATATGTGCATCAACATTTTTGCATCTGAATGATGCAACATTCATCAGTATTTTCATTCTTCACATTCCTTCCCTCCTATCCCCTTCTGCATTTATTCCTCCTATTAAAATGTCCACTTTATCTTTTTAAAAAACATAATCTATTACCACTTACTTGGAAAGTACCTCCTTCTAACTCTGCTTGACTGCTAGATATGTTAAATCTCTGGGCATTCAATATGACCCAAATATATCTAAAGTTTAAAAACTAACATCCACTTATATAAGGAACAGAAAATATGCAATGTTTGTATTTGGGAGTTTGGATTATCTCCTCCTCAATGATTGTTTCTAGCTCCATTAATTCATCTGCAAATTTTACCTTTCTTAACAGCTTAATAAAATTTCATTGTAAAACATGCTACATTTTCATTATCCACTTATCAGTTGATGGATCTCTAGGTTGTTTCCAATTTCTGGCTGTTATGAACAGAGCAGAAAGGAAAATCGATAAGAATGTCACACTTCAGTAAGATATAGTGTCCTTTGGGTATGCTTTAGGTATATGTTTAAGCACAATATAGCAAATATTGTCATAAACTGATTTACAAGTATTTCACTGAGATTTTTGCATCTATGTTTATAAACAACATTGATCTATAACTTTCTTTTTTGGTTTAGACTTTATATTGTTTTGGTAACTGGGCTATACTGTACTTGTAAAAATAATCTTAGAATTTTTCATTTATATTTCTATTTAGTGGAGTAACATAAGAAGTGTTGCTGTTAGATCTCTTCTGTTAAGGTTTGGTATAAAGTGATATATTAATACATTAAGCCAATTGGCTCTGGAGTTTTTATTTTATTTCTTATTTGGGAATTTTTAATTCTCAAATTGCTTCTATTGCTCCTATTTCACCTGAGGTTGTGTAAATATTTAATCTTTTATTTCATGTTGTTTTAATTTTGTTATATTGTATCTATCAAGAAATTTTTCCATTTTTTTTAGATTGTCTAGTTTGGTAGAATACAGTACTTTAGAGTCTCTAAGGAGTCTTTAAATTTTCTCAGTGTCTTGTAGTGTTTCCATTTTCATCTGTAATTTTATTGATTTGATCTTTCTTTATCTTTTGGTCAACTTAGCTGACATTTTGTCAATCGTGTTGATTTTCTCAAAGAATCAGCTCTTTTTTTATTAACTTTTGTGGTTTTCTTCATATTGCTACTATTTAATACATTTTAGGCCTTTATTTTATTATTTCTTCCTATGTAGTCTCATTATTTTATAACTTCTTTTTTAAAAAAATCAATTTTCTAAAATCTTTATTGATTTTCACACTTCAGATTTTATCCCCCCCCCCCTCAGTCCATACCTCTTCCCCACATCCCTGTCTCAACAAGCCTATCCCCACTCCCTACCCAACCAGACTTCTAAACTTCCTGGGGCCTTCAGTCTCTTGAGAGTTAGGTGTATCTTCTCTGACTGAACCCAGACCTGGCAGTCTTCTCCTGTATATGTGTTGGGGATCTCATATCAGTTGGTGTATGCTGCCTGGTTGGTGGTCCAGTGTTTGAGAGATCTCAGGGGTCCAGGTTAATTGAGACTGCTGGTTCTCCTACAGTGTTGCCCTTCTTTTCAGCTTCTTCCACCTTTTCTCTAATCCAACCACAGAAGTCAGGACCTTCTGTCCCTTGGTTGGGTGCAAGTATCTGCATATGACTCTTTCAGGTGCTTATTGGGTCTTTGGGAAGGCAGTCATGATAGGTTGATAGGTTCCTTTTCCTTTTTTTTTCACTCCATAGCCTCAGTAATAGTGTCAGGCCTGAGACCTCTCCTTGACCTGGATCCCACTGTCAAACATGTCATTATTGTATCAACATATCTCCATTTTATTTCTCTTTTAATATATGTAAGTAGTGTTATAAATCTGCCTTACTGCATTGTCTCTGTTGTTTCTACTGTTTGGGGTATATTGATTCTTAATTTTCATTCAGCATCTAAACATCTTCAACATCCTTCTTGATATTTGTCTTGAAACACTTTTTATCTAGTGCTAAGCTGTTCAATATACATGAGTTTGTATAATTTTTTTTTGCCATTTCTATTTTATTAGACCATGCTCTAATCCATGATGTTCATGCAGGATGCAAGGTGTTTTTTCAATTTTATTTTCATTCTTATGTTCAATACTGTGATCAGTTTTATAGAAAGTTTTATGGACTTCTGAGAAGAAAGTTTATTCTCTAGATTTTGGGTTTAATTTTCTATAGCTATGTGTTAGGTTCATTTCTTTTATTATCTTTTTTTCAGGAGGAAAGTCTTCTTTAATAAAACAGGTTGAAGTCTAACATCATGGTGAAGAACAGGTGTGCTTGAATCAGATTTCATCATTTAAGGTACAAGATACCCAAAGACAAATGCGTGATGTAGGCTCTAAATCATGACCAGCACTGAAGGGAATAAATAGAAAAGCATGTAAAGAGGCAATGATAGTTCATTTCAGTTGTCAACTTGATGAGATCCGGAATCATCCAGGACATTAGCTTTTAGGCTATTGAGGGAGATTATCGTGATTATGCTGAATGGGAAAATCTGCCCATGGAGGGTCTTCCCAATCCCTAGGTTGGGGTCATGTCTATGTAAAAAGGAGAAAGTGTGCTGGGCACAGTGACACATCACTATCTTCCTTCTTTTATGACATTATTTACCTTCAGTATTTCTGCTTATACTTTGTCAGGATGTCCTATCTGTAGGTAAGATTGGGATGTTGAAGCCACTTACCATCACTGTCTTAAGGTCAGTATGCGAATTATAGTAATAATTCTTCTCTATACTTGGTTACTCTTGGTTATGATGTTTAGAATTGTAATATATTCTTAGTAGATTCACTTCTGTAATGAGTATGTAAGTACAATATCTATAAGTTGATTCTTGGTCTCCCTCCCTCCCTCCCTCCCTCCCTCCCTCCCTCCCTTGCTCTCCCTCCCTCCTCCTCCTCCTCCTCCTCCTCCTCCTCCTCCTTCTTCTCTCTCTCTCTCTCTCTCTCTCTCTCTCTCTCTCTCTCTCTCCCTCCCTCCCCCCCTCTCTCTTATTATCTCCTTCCTTTGACCTAAGGTAATATCTTTCCTTGGCAATGAGGTTTACTCCTTGGATGCACCAAAAACATTTCCATGTTGGTAATATTCCTTCCTTCCCTGGGGGAGACTAAGCAATGTCTACTCCTGGTCTCAGTCTCCCAATGACAAACTAAGGTATATTTCCACCAAAGTACACCCTGGGGAACCAATGATTTCATTTCACTTCCTTACAGATCCTATCCTTACAGATAGATTTGGGCTTTTTTTTCCCCTTGAACCTGTTACAACTAGAAAGTGTTACCAATGCCAGTTTCTACATAACTACCCAATAGAGCCCCTGCTCTTGCATTTCCTGCTGTCTGTCTACTCTAATCCCTCCTCTAGGCCATGCACAAAGTTCCTACTTGAAAAGGAGAAAAGGCCATATTCTGTCCATTCATATGGGAAGCCACAATGTAAACATGCTATCTGGGAGTACCTTTTGCAGGCAGAGAGTGATATAGATCAGCTAATTTCTTCAAGATAAAAGTTGTGAGGCTCAGAGGACAGAGGACAGTCATTCCTGACCTGACAGTCTTTGATATGTCACAGCTCCAGGATTCAGCCTCATGTATATTAAAGATGATGTGTGTATGGAATTATTTACATGGCTGGAATAAATTTTTATTTTTATACAAGTACACATTCCATCAAAACATATAAGAGTTCATGATAAATAGTTCCTCTCAGGTTGAAAAGCAATAAGCCAATATATTTTTAAAGCCATTACATGTGCTAATTCTTTCCCAGATATATATTAGTCAACTTTCTGTTGCTGGTTGTCCCTTGAGGAACCAGGAAGAATAGAGTGTGTGGTTCTCTTGGTCCCCTGGAAAAGCTGAAAGTATTACAGCTCTTACAAGGAAAGCGAAGAAGTTTGAGCAGGTAGCCAAGGTCTCACTACCTCTGCCAATAGCCAGATCAACAGGGCAGCAGCGATGGCAGTGGCAGGGGCAGCTAAACAGTGACCCTGGCCAGGCAGGCAGGTCCACAGTCCTTCAGGAGAGAGAACTTCCCAACATGTTACAGATCAGTAAAAGCCACCCTCAGAGGATTTTCTGTGAAATAACTTGTACACTGTATACTTTGTTTCATGTGGACAGGAACTTTAAAATCGTTGAGGAGTGGGTGGTGGTGATGAAGTGGTAGATGCTTCCTATTGGCTCAGTTTCAGATGTTCTTAGTGCTCTGTTTGCATGGAGAAGGACTCCAGATGTTTTCAGTACCTGACTGATTGTCAAGGTCCTCTCAGCAGGATGTCCTGGTTACTTGTTCCTGAGCAGGGGAAGCTATGCAGGGAGCTGCTCCACTCCCACTTTTCTCAATTCTGAAATTCACAGGGCCTGAGTCACTCAACCTTACCAGTTCTTCTGTCTGGTGGCAGGGTCTGCTTGCCCCACAGTTGCTGTGACAAAATATTTGATAAAATTACTATATTGGAAGGAAGATTTGTTTGGACACACTGTTGGAGTCCAAATGTTTGAGTCAGAGACACTTCTATCTGGGACTATATGAAATAGATCATAATGTTAGATAGAACTTTGGAAGGAACAAAGCTTCTGCTCTCCTGGTTCCTGTGAACAGATGGAATTAGGAAGAAGAATTCAGTGACCAAATTAAGCTCCATCAAAAGGTATGTCCTAATAACTACCTCCTCCAAGTAAGACACAATTGTGTTAACAAATAGGCTAATCCATTCATGAGTTTCATGTTTTCATGATGAAAGTCACTTGTAAAACGTCCTACATCTGAATACAGGTGCAGAGGGTACAAAACGTGTAATACATAAATTTTTTGAGAGATCTTAAGAAATATTCAGATTAATAGAGATTACACAATCATTTGGGTATATACTTCTAGTGTGCCTAGCCTTATTACATAAAATAGCATTATATCAACAGCCAAGAACTTAAACATTGCTGTTGGAAAAGTTCCTGGTGGACAATTCGTTCACTATTAAGGATGGATGCATTAATCAAAATTGAAAAGAAAAAGGTTATGGCAAAAATCGTTAAAGATTGCTTAATGAAATTTTGAAATTTGAACTTCTACACATGTATCTGGTTTCAATTAGTTATCTAAATTATAGATTTGTTTCATAATAAAAGGATAGTTCTGATAAGTTTTATATGGTAAGAAAAGCATGTCCTCAGTCCTTATTAGATAGATAGACAGATAAATAACGGACCTTGGATAATGACTGAGGTCTAGGTCCAGAAGAAATAGGCAAAACACAACTTAAAGTTCTAGTGTTTATAATAGGCAAACTCACAAGTATGAGAGAGATAAATTCAAGAATTATTTTTAAAAAATTTGGCCTATATTTTGTCTTTAAATGAATACAATCCCATAGTGTTAACATGCTCAAGCTGAAATCTCAAAACCTTTTCAAATCAATCTCAGAACACACTTCCAGTATGTTTTAAAATCTGGCCATACTGAGATTCCCATACATTTTTCAAACGTACATATAATTCTGTTTTTAAATAGCTTCATCTTAAACTTTAGTATAATTTGGAATATATATATATATATATATTCTATCACATAGTGGATTGCATTAATTGCATAGCACTTAAAATTTCTGATTATAGTTTTGATGTGCAGCATGATGAAAATATTTGCTTTCCATTAGCTTAATTAAATTCAAATAACTATGCACATGAGCCCTATGTTTATCATCACATGGTCTTTCAGTGTTCTGTTGTTGTGAAGAGACACCATGACATGGTACCTCTCATAAATGGAAATATTTCATTGGGATATTCTGACTAGTTTTGTTTTGGTGGGAGGCCATGATGTCATACAGGCAGAAATGGTACTGGAGTATGCCTGAGAGTTCCATACCCAAGCAGGAAAAGAAAAAGATGCTGGGCCAGTTTTGAGCTTCTGAAACCTGAAAGCCCACCCTTGTGACACACTTCTTTCAACAAGGCCACCCCTGCAATAATGCCACTCCCTATGGGTCTGTGGGGTCCATTTTCATTCAAACTACCACATTAAATAACCAAAAAATATTACAAAGGCAATACACAATGCTTTCTGTTAAAAGATGTCCATGTCCTAAATGCCTTGGGAGTGTGTAGTTTCCAGAATTCCTAATATAGTCATTTCAGTGTCATGTTTAATATGTGAAAATTAGTTAAAAGTTATAAAGCAACAAATTTATCAAACAGGTGATTCCAAATGCCACACCATTGTCTCAGCTTCCAGTTACATAAGTGAAGATTCATCCAAATGCTATCAATTTATTGAAATACTAAAATGCTTAGCCTTTTAAATAATTTGCCTGCTGATTAATTTCAGGATCCTCATTTCCAAAGTGTCTTATGCAGTACTTCAGTTAAGCAAATTTGTTAAAAGGAAAAAGTATCATTTGAAAAGACATTTTTTTATCACAAAATCTGCAAAAATCCTCACTCATAAGAACAACAATGAAATTAAGAATATAGGATAAGATAAATATGTCTATTTAGTAGTGTTCATAGTGTTTGATAAAATTAAAATAAATAAACATGCATTTTACTTCCTTGGGAAATGATTTTTGTGTAATCAAGGTGATATTCTGATTAAAAAATAAAGTGGTGGGGGCGGCAGTAATTCTGATTGACAAGCTCACATTTTCTCTAAAGTTTCCCTCTTTTAAGAATATCATACCAGATGGAACACTCCTGGATGATGTGGGCTATCAGTTACACTCCCATTGTCACTCAGTTTTTAAGTTGATGTTCTACATTTTTATTCTAAAATTATCCTAATAGAAAACCACAAAGAATGATATGTTGAAGAATAATGGTCTATTATTCCTTTAGACTGAGCATAATGGATCAGCTTTAAACAGAAAAAGAAAATTAATAGACTACATTTTGACACTTTTTACTCAAAACTGAGTGCCTTCAACATATCTGTATTGTTAATGGCATTTGTAAGGAATACATGTCTCATTTGAAGGTCAAAATAAAAGATAAGAGAAACCTGGGCTCATTAACATCTCGAACATTTCTTGCACTGATTTAATTAAAGATCATGGAATAAATTGTGTGGTGTTTCTGAAAAATCTACTTTTACAAAACCCAGTTTGCATTTTTATCTCTCCTTATTACCTGAAAATTTAATTCACTGAATGTTAAATTTTTCACAGGTGAAGGATGTTGAATACACAAATGAGCAAAAGGCATAAAATACTAAAAGGTGAATTTGTAAGACACATATAGATAGATGAGAGATGATAGAAAGATAGCTGATACACTGATAGAGAAACTTTATATTTCATCAGGCTCAAAAGTAGAAGAATTAAATTTGAATAGTTACCCCAAAGTATAGCATTTGATAATACAGACTAATTAGATTAATTTAATTAACCAGAATAAATCGATTACAATGGGCATTCTGGAAATCACTATCTGAAGAAGGATTAGACATAATTTATTTTCCACACCACTTTAGATTCCACACTAATAAATAAACATTACATGCAATATAGTAGTAATCGTGCCTCTCTTTGACAATCTTAATGATTCTTTTCTTTGATGGCACAGACTTGCAGTGTGACAGATATTTTGTTAGAGGAGCTTGCACAGGAGTGTACCTAGTTGCTACTTTGAGGAAACAATCCTTTAATAATTTTTTTTCGGTGGGATATGAGTTTCCTGGTACTTTTGTTTTCTTTACTTGAAAATATTATGAAGAGAGTGGAGGTTATCAGTAATCTGGAAAAGACAAGCAGGAAAGGAACACCAAACATAGTCTGATGCTTTCAAAAATGCCTCGCTCTCCTGATAACTAGGAACAAAGGGAGGACCTCACAGTGCAATCAGATAACTGGTGAAATGTCTCTCTTCATCTTGAATCCTGATTTTATGAGCAAATATACTTCTTCTACCTTCTAAGCTAGCTCATATATGCTGAAGAGCATAGCATAGCCATCATGCATCATGGCAAATGTCCTACAAAGTAAATCTGTATTTTCTAAAAAATATGTAATAATTATATTTAGAATTAACAAAGACTTGAAGAGTTCCTTGATCCATCCCAAATGCAGAAAGTGATGGCTGCCGGTTCATCTAAACATTTGTTTTAAACACTTTTGATACGCAAAACATTTGCTTTGGTATATTTCCTGTCTCAGAAACTTGATTTTTTTTTTTTAAATTGGAATGCATTTAACAACCATGTTAACAAATCTTTGCACAAGTTACTTGGGGACAAGAGACATTTTCTATTTTGACTAAGCCCCAGGAAAAAAGACTTGAGAATGAACATATTTAGAATTAAGTATCAAAGTGAATTTTTGCTTGTAAAACTGTAACACAAAAGTCTCTTTCTGTTTTTTTTGTCAAGTGTATAGGTCAGAGAACGTTAATGTTTTAATTATCATATTATAAAGAACCCATGGAAATACACAACCACAAAAAGAGTCCTCAGAATTAATAGAAGTGTGTCACTTTTTCATCCATGGGCTTGTTGTGAAGACTGATATTCAAATCTTTTAAGCTAGTCTGAGTTATTGGGATTACAGGTGTTCATCAGCATATCTGGTTTATTGCAGTGTTGGGAACTCAAATCAGAGCTTCAGGCAGAATAGGCAAAAACTCCTTCTAACTGAGCTATATTCTCAGGCCAACCCTGGCTGCTTCGTTCTCATTTATGACAGAAGAAATAGTGGTGGCTTGATTTGGAAGACTGTCAGATGAATTTGTCTATTTCAGAATGTTTTGTGATATTAGTTTGTTGTGTCATCATGAACTTATTTTAATTCAAATAAATTTGATCCCATTGTCAATTGATAAGTGAATTATATTCAGAATATCCAGAGTAGGTAAAATAGAGATTTTAAAAAGAATCTATGTAGTGAAGAGCACTTTCTCTATGTTTTATGAGGAGACAACTGCCTTCATATATCCTTAAAGAGAACTTTTAAGGTAAATATTGCCTCTACAAATACAAAATAATGGTAAAATATAGAAATTTAAATTCAGTTATTTTTCCCTGTTTGCCAAAATGCAGACCAACAATCCAACAAGAAAGAACAGTGTCAGAAAATACATTACAATTCGAAGTTACTTTATGAGGTCCAATAGTTCCTTTATTAATCTGCCATAATCTTTTACATTGTGATTTAATATTATTCTATACAAAATATAATAAATTTATGAGAATGAATAATCTATACTTTATATTGTGCAATGTAATTTTAATGTCAAATGTAGTGGAAATTAACCAGAAACACAACATTCATATTTCATATTATATATGTAAATATTTAATTTCGATGAAACCAGTATAATTTTTCACAAAATATATCTGGCATATTCTAATTGAACCTTAGGCATATGAGCTTCCTACCCATATTCTGTTCTTTAAGCTAGTTGATGACCAAGAAAGGACAGAAAGCAAAAATGAAGCTGCAGGGTTTCAATAATTTTTCTTTTCTTGTGATCAGTTTCATTTAAATAGTTTTATAATATAAAGAAGTGCTTCTGAGTAAAGGGTGTGATGGCCTCCTTGAAAGCAGGACGGTTTTATACCATTTTAATTACTTGCAGCTATTAAGGTCGGTTCTAGGTTGAGGAACTAGCAATACAATAGATTCAAAGAGTCAAGGAACAAGCAAGACAATAAACACAAATAGTCAAAGAACAAGCAAGACAATAAACAAAATTCTGTGAACACTCCCATGATCATTGTTTTTAAGGGCTTACCAGGATGACAAAAACAACTGAGCCAACTTCCCTGTCCTAGCCCAAGGTCATTTTCATGTCTGAAGCCTACTTCCTTGTTCTAGCCTAAAATTTAGATTCCTGCCTGAAATAACTTCTTTGTTCTAGCCTAATTTCAGTTTCCTGCCTGAAGTCCACTTCCTTGTTCTTTGCCAATGTCATATTCCTACGAAGCAGTCCATTTCCTTGTCCTTGGCCCATGTCAGATTCTTGTCAAGCTGCTCCCAAAGCTCTCCACCTCTCTCCCTTTTTTATTTCATAAACAAGACTTAGCCTGTCTTAGGTCATTCTGACAAGAATGCCTTCCTTACCTGTCATGAAATATGCATTATCAAAAGCAATGTATTTATGTCTTAGGTTGGTAAGGCTCTGTGTAGAATCTTACCCATCCTTGACTAGCAAAAAGGAACAGTGGGATGGGATAGGTGGTTTCTAGTGAAGGGAAATAGGAAAAGGGTAAGGCATCTAAAATGCAAATAAGTAAAATATCCAATAAAAATTGTAAAAAAAGAAAGAAAAATTTTAAGCAGGAAAAAAAAAGAAAGCAGGAAAGCAGGGTGGTTAGTGTGCATTAGAATGTCATTGTTTTTTGGTTAGGTTCCAGTGATAGCTTGAATGGTCAGAGTAGCTTCTTTTTGCTTTCTAATGCAAAGACTCTTGCTGAAATTCCAATGTTTTAAATGTAGCCCCAAAGGTGTCCCAAGTGCTGAAGAGAAAAAAGCTTTTGAAAAATAAGCAGATCTGATATGATATGTGTGGAATTTGCTCATACATATGATGTATTTCTTTTTTTATCCAAAATATGTTTTTAAGGAATTATAAAATTATATTATAAATAAATGTGTTAATACAAACAATATGTACACAGCCTTAAAATCAGAAAAAGATAATTACAGAGATATTTGCAATTAAGTTTTCCCACAAAAATTTGCTGTTGTACCATTTCCTTCTTCTGCCTCTCCCATGCTCCTCTCACTCTCTCTATTTATTTACTTACTTACTTATTGATTGATTGATTTTTACATTCTCACTTATAATGTAATATAGAACAAATATTACTCAAACGTACACTATGGAAACAGAACATGGTGAGCAATCTGCATAGAAGCATCTCTTCTTTGAAAAGTATTATAGAGAGTTTGATTATAAACATTCACAACCAGAAATCAGCTGAGAAAACTGGATTGATTAAGAAGAATCATTAATTAAATAAATCAGTCTATACTTTGAAATTAAATCAAAAAATGTCCTAAGGAATTTTGAACTATATTTAAAGAATCTAGTTTTCTTAATAGCAAGTAATTGGTATGTGAATGTTACATAATTATTTTTCTAAAATTATTCATTCTGTATAATAAATAAAAGATTTGAAACAAAGAGGAATTTAAACCATTAGATAGAGGCATTTAGTCCAGGAATTTCCTATATTCAAGAGAATGAACATGAAACTGAATATAATAATTCTGTAAAGAAAGTTGATTTTAGTAAGAATTGTTTTAAAAATATACTTTTATGGATTTTCTACATGTATGCTTGTGCATGATAATGTCATGTCCAGAAAGGCCAGAAGAGTGTGTCAGCTTCTTTGTACTCAATCTACAGAAGCCCATGAGCAGCCATATTGGTTTTGGAACTTATACTCCAGTTCAATTGTAGGAGCGTAACTTATATTAAGCTTAAGTGGAGCAGCAGTCATTTCCATAAACCACAGATCCCTACAAAATATTTCACCAAAGCACAGCTACAGAAATCTGCAATTCCAATATTTGAAATGTTAAGGCAATAAGAATTGAAGTTTGTGATCATTTTTTAAAAGAGTATGTAATTTTAAATAAGGACACCAATCAAATTGAGGACTTCATGTATTCTATCTACATGGGACCACTCTTCTGTAGGGGAAAAAAAGAAAACCAACATCAATTAAATTAATTGTGTATTATGTTTACGCAAACATTTGTTCTAGTTTATAATTTCTGATACTAGCTTGAATCTAGAAAAATTATACACTGATTTCTTTCAAAGTACTCGTGACAAAAGTTGACAAAAATCTTAGTTAATATTATTACAACATAATTTTACTGAGATGTATTCAGAATAAGAAATGATATAGTATGGATTCTAATGGGGTCTAATATTTTCAATAAAATTCTATCACTTCAGCTTATTATATATTTCAATTTTTGAAAGTGATTATATATGTATATGTATATATGTATGATACAAACCTGTTTATATCATACATATATTAATGTAAATTTACTTTTAAAATCATGTGTATCATGATATCAAAATATGTTCTTTTAAATTCACCAGTCAATGGCATTTTATTTTTCATTTCAATCTAGTATTTACTGTCTCATGGAGAAAAATAGTTCTATTTTATGAGCACATGAAAAGACTTTAAATCGAGATGGTGGCACTGAAGTGACAGATAATCCACTTTTCTCTACTGACAATCTCCCTTAAAGCTTCAGTTCTGCTGCTTACAAAGGGACAGAGATGATACACAAGTTCATCTTCAGTCACTGAAACGACAATCAAAGAAATATTTACATATGTGTATTTAATGTAGAATAAATTCAAAATATAAAGGCAACTATCCTTTTTTGGACAACTAAAATAAATGACAATAAGTTGATGATATATAAGAAATAATGTTTTCTTTGTTGTGTCTCTAACCAAATCAAGAAATGCTTTGATGGAAATATCTTGATGATAATGTCTTTTTTCATTTTTTATCGGTTATTTTATTTATTTACATTTCAAATGTTATCTCCCTTCCAGGTTTCCCCTTTGCAAACCAGCTATTCTACCCCTCTCCCCTTGCCCTACTCATCACATCCTGCCCCTGCTCCTGCTCACCTCCCAAGGATTCCCCTTCATTGTGGCATCGGGCCTTCACAGGACCAAAGGCCTCTCCTACCATTGATGCCAGATAAGGCCATCTTCTTTTACTAAGAAATTGAGGAAAAGCAGTACAAGATATTCATTCATGGTATCAAATATCTGACACATACAGAGAATACCTGAGACACCATATTACATACTTTCAGATGACAACCCAAGACTTTCTTCTTCTTAAATACTATCTTCCCAAGTCAGATGGCTATAGTCATCACAGTAGAATCTTAGTTAATTAAATAGAGACAATTAGTCTACTGATGGATAGATGAAAACATGCTACTTGTTATATCAAAATTACAGGGAATTAGATCTAAGCCATTGGGATTTTAGTAAGGTTATTAACAATAACATGAAAATTAACCTACCCACATCAGAGTCCCTTGACGTTGCCCATCGTCGACAGCCTAAAGCCTTCGACCATCGATGAGACTCGTCTCACATCAGTGTTTTGGGGTTGTGAACTTGTCTAAGACCCCCCATAATTAGACATCCAAATTCAAAACTAACATAGTTGGGATTGAACATAAGACGCCTTCTCTAACTAAACAGAGAAGGGGGAGATGCCAGAAGCCAGGACCCTCGCCCTTACCCTTACCCCCTACCTTTCCCCACCTGCACAATGTCCTCTGAAGCTTGGCAACTGCAAGATCCTGCTTAGCAACTGCAGATAGACTCAAAGCAGAGTACCATGTCTTCTTAAGAATAGCAGGGAGACCATAACTCAAGCAGTGTACCATATCTTCTGAAGAACTGCAGGTAGATCATAATTCAAGGCAGTGTACCATATAGACCATGACATGTTTCAAGGCACAGGCCAAGAAGATTTTGTACTTTTCCACCACCTGGACCTTCTTACCCCCTCCCCTTGTAAAACATGCTATAAAAAAAAGCATTTCATGTTCAAAAAAAAAAAAAAGAAATTAAAAAAAAAAAAAAAGAAAGAAAATTAACCTAATGTGCCACAACCAGCAGACTTAGATTTCTTATTTGTTTTAGGTCACCATTAATAAAAAAATTAAGTGAACTTTAGAATACAAAAAATGATATTTGAAACGTTATATATGTCTTAGGTTTTAAATTATTGGTTTCCTTTTACATATATTTAAAAAGATTCTGAGAGGTCCTAACATCAGTACAACAAATTATTTCTTCTCCTAAACAATATTCTACCTATTAAGTTAAAAGATGAGACATTTAAGAGAATGAGGTTCTAAAGATCAAAGAAACTAATGATTATTATTTTGTAATTCAAGATAATGAAAAAGATGAATTTCTATAAAAAAAAGTTAGAAGAGAGAAAAAGTGTTCAGTTAAACCAGAGCATTCAAAATACAACGTGAAAATTTGAGTCTGACATCATTTATTTTTCATTTAAAGATGAGCAAAACATGCAGGGTGCAACCAATTGGTACACAATATTGAGATTTAGGAAAATGTCAGATGTGAGGCATTTATTCAATTTTTATTTTTATTTTTAGGTACTACAAAGTGAAAATTTAAACTGACCTATAATTTACCACAATACAGAAAAATGATGAGTAGAATTATCTACTAAATATTAATAAATTCTATAAATGAAAATGATATTTTTTCAGAAATATGAATTCCATATAGTTAGGTGTTGGTATTCAAAGAAAATAGAGATATAATAATACTTTGAATTAGTTTTAACATAATTTATGTAAACATATATATGTTTGGGCATATCATAACCACAAACAATAAATAAGGTTAAGATAAACATAATCCATAATAAATGTTGAAATAAAGATTTTATAAGAGTAATTAATTGAGATTGCAACTATTTTAAAATTTTTGAGTGTTTATGTCAGTATGAAATTAAAGAAAAGAAATTAAAACAGATAATAAATGAAATATAAACATTATCTTATGCTATAATAAAATAAGGTTTGTAAAAGGATTGTAAGTATAAATTGTCATTGTGTTTAAGTAAGTGGCTACTACATTTGGTAATTTTATTCTAAATTTCTTAAGTATACAGACTATACTTATGACAACATCTATACATCAAAGAATTGAATATATAAATATGTTAGTGAAAAGGAAAAAAATATATTTTCATTTGTAAAGCACAGGATAAAATCATAATTTTCTTCTAGTATATTGTAAAAGTGTAGAGCAATGTATCTGCACTATGCACATGTAACAGAATCATGGTCATGGGCAGAGAGAGAGAGAGATAGAGAGAGAGAGAGAGAGAGAGAGAGAGAGAGAGAGAGAAATTGTGCCAATAAATATTTTTTGGTGTTTAGGACTGTGTGGCTTAGTTTCCAAAATATTATTTTAGAAACATAAATCATAAAGTTTGTTATGCAATTTAAATATTTTACTTTTTGTTATTTTACAACACATACTTAATGACTGTCATCTGGACTTTTTTATTATGTCCAATGATCTTATAATAAATATTTGAACATATTTATCATGAAAATATACTTAACAGTCCTCTTGCCCCTTATTAGATACACAATGTACTCATTTGCATACTAATATATTTTATTATTTCTCAGTAAAATTCATAATACATTAATTCATTCAGAGATGACAAATATAGAGAAAGAAAAGTACCTTCCAGTAATTTTACCTTCAAGAAAGCTGGAAATACAGCATTATGTAGTTTTCAACTATATTATTGATGCATGTACAAAAATATCAAACTGAGAGCGTAAACATCTTTTTTGGCTGCAAACTTTTCCAGGCTCAATGGTAAAGCTAGATTGATGATTGTTTATAATAGCAATAATCCCTGCAAAATCAGTCATTAGCACAGTTAACAACTAATTTGTTCAAGTGTTAACTGCCCTTGGCTTTGCCTCAAGCTGTTAGCAAACTGGTCATTAGCTGCTGGTTACAATTGATTTCTTGGGGCCCTATTTAACAGAAATTTGATTTCAATTCAACACCCACAGAGGCTAATTTTGATTCAGTAAATAAGTAAGTCTCTTTCCTTAAGATTTGCCTTGGTACAATATTGTTTAGAACATAGTTTTTAAAATCAGTGCACAAGTGAAAAATATCTGATTCATAAAGATAACTAAAGCATTAATTAATTTATTTTTCAACCTAGGTGCTAAGACTTTCAAATATTTGAATAAGAAACCAGTGAAGAATAAAATGGCTGCAGTTAAATGTCTTTATAAGCTATATTTTTACAATAGCATTGGGTTGAATAAAATGATAGTAGTATAAAGTATATTCATTGGAAAATGAATGGCTAATAATATGTAAGTATGAAAAGGGCTTTATTCATTAAAAGTGAACACAACAATAACCAACATATTATCATGTTCCAATTCCAAATGAAACCCAACATTCATCCAGTGAAAATTATTAGTCTAGGACTTGATATTTTCAGTCATTCAAACAATATTTGATGAACTTGACTGTGATGGCTCATATTTGTCATCAACTTGACTGGATTTACAATCACTGTAGAAATACACCTTTTCCAATGCTTATGAGATTATTCACAGAAATATTTGATGGACGACATAATGTATAAGGGACACCATCCTATTGATACCTGTTGCAGAACAAAGAAAAGTGAAAATGTAACAGGACGTCACCTCTCTGGTCTTCCTTCTTCCTCACTACAGATGTAATGTAACCAGCCGTTAGTTCCTGCTGTCAAGCTTGCTGCCATGGACTGCATCCCCAAGACCCGTGAGCTCCAGGAAACCGTTCTTGCCTCCTGCAGCTTCTCCTCATGAATTTGACCAGTGTTTACAGTGAACGATGGAAAAATAGAGAATATATTATCAACAGGCAGACAGAGGAGTTGTTTTGGAATTATTATTTACACATTAGAAAAATTACAGGTGACTTCAGAGAGAAATAACTTCGAAAGTGTTGGGAAGGCAGAGATGCACTCAGCTTTTATCAAAGGGATCATATAATCCAAGGAGAAAGGAAATTTAGGAAAATGGATACTTTGGAGTAAAAAAGTTTATGAAAAGTAGTGTATTATTTACAGATATTGAAAGTGTATAGATCAACCACAGAAAATAAACTCAGCATGTACTATGATTTTCACAACTCATTTTTTATCTTTTAGTCATTTATTTATTTATTTATTTATTTACACTTGGAATTTATCCACCCCCCTGTCTCCCCTCCTTCATCCTATACCTTGTCTCCACTCCCTGTCTCCACGAAGATGTCCCCAACCTCCAAGCCCCCATCTAACCAGACCTCTGAATTCCCTGAGGCCTCCAGTCTCTTGAGGATTAGGTGGCTCTTTTCTGACTGAACCCAGACCCGGAAGTCCTCTGCTGTATATGTGTTGGGGACCACTTATTAGCTAGTGTATGCTGCCTGGTTGATGATCCAGTATTTGAGAGATCTCCAGGGATCCAGGCTGAGAGTGCTGATCCTCCTACAGGGTCTCCCTCTTCCTCAGCTTCTTCCAGCTTTCCACTAATTCAAACACAGGGGTCAGCAGCTTCTGTTCATTGGTTGGGTGCAAATATCTGCATCTGACTCTTTCAACTGCTTGTAGGGTCTTTTGGAGGAAGTCATGATAGGTCCTTTTTTTGAGCACTCCATAGCCTCAGTAATAGTGACAGGCCTAAAGTGGTATATCCAACTCAAGGACCTGTCACTGGACCTTTGTTTCCTCAGGTTCCTCTCCATTTCTGTCCCTGCAGCTCTTTCAGACAGGAACAAATAGGGGTCAGAGTTCTGAGTGTGAGATGGCAACCCCTTCCCTCTCTTGATGCTCTGTCTTCCTGCTGGAGATGGGCTCTATAATTTCCCTCTCTCTATTGGTGGGCATTTCATTTAAGATCATTCCCTTTTAGTCCTGAGAGTCTCTTACCTCCCAGGTCTCTGGTGTATTCTGGAGTGTCCCCCACAACCACCTACCTTTCTAGGTTGCCTGTTTCCATTCTTTCTGCTGGCCCTCAGGGAATCAGTCATTTTCCCTCACCCAATACCAGATCAGGTTCCCCTACCCAATGTTCACTTTCCCTCCCAGGTCTCTCCCTTTCTCCTCATTTGTGGTTGCTTTCTTCTCCCTCCCAAGTGGGACTGAGGTATTTCACTTGGGCCCTTCAGCTTATTGACCATGTTGAGTTCTGTAGACTGTATCTTGGGTATTCTATATTTTTTTTCTAATATCCACTCAATAGTGAATACATGCCATGCATGTCTTTTTGATTTTGAGTTACCTCCCTCAGGATGATATCTTCTAGTTCCATCCATTTGCCTGGAAAACTCAGGATATTCTCATTCTTAATAGCTGAGTAGTATTCCATTGTGTAAATGAACCACATTTTCTATATCTATTCCTCTGTCATAGTATATCTGTTTTTTTTCCCCAGCTTTTGGCTATCACAAACAAGGCTGCTATGAACATAGTGGAACACATGCCCCTGTGGCATGGTGGAACATCTTTTGGGTATATTCCCAAGAGTGGTATTTCTGGTTCTTCAGGTAGATATATTTCCAATTTTCTGAGGAACCTTCAGCTTGACTTCCAGAGTGTTTGTATTAGTTTGCAATCCCACCAGCAATGGAAAAATGTTCTTCTTTGTCCACATCCTTGACAACATGTGCTGTCACCTGAAGTTTTGATCTTAGCCATTCTGATTGGTGTAAAGTGGAAAATCAGGGGTGTTTTTATTTTAATGTCTCTGATCACTAAGAACATTGAACATTTCTTTATATGAATAATTTAAACTTATATCTTTCTATTATTTTGATATTTTTGTTATTTCCCAAATGAAGGATTTAATTATCTTAAACAATTTCCTTGTGCATTTTGGTTATTTACATCTTGTTTAAAGAAATTAATTTGAGAAAAAAAATGAATTTGCTAGTCTTAGTGTTTCAGAGATATAATGCCTAGCAAAAGAACTTCCCATTGCAAAGGAATTTATCTGAATTCACAATTAAAAATTTTATCCAAAAAGCTGGAGAAAGTTTGATAGAAGTGTAACACAGTTGTTTGTGTTACATTCTTATCCAAGAAGCAAGGGGAATACTGGTGCTTAGCTAATTTTGTTCTCTTTTCTCAGTCAAGGATACAGTAGCAGCACAAGAGTCTTGGAAGTAATCAAGAACTATCTGATTGGAATTAAGCTCTAATTTATAAAATGAAAGGCATATCCAACACTGTGGGATGGTCAAGAAACATAAACTAAATAAAACAGGAACATAGGGGAAAGCCAAATACAATTATAGAGCTATAAAATGATTTCAAATGACATTCTGCTCTATTCAAAAAGCAGTGCCTTTGCAGTCATCATTAGTGAAGATCTTCCTGCAGTAGATAGAACCAAAACCTACCCCTGGATAATGTGCAAAGAATAATGGAACTTGGAGAACTCAGTCCTAAACAGCATGCCTCCTTCAAATAATACCTCCTCTCAGGGCTCAGGGAACCAGAGGAATAAGGGTCAGAGTGATTTTAAGAGCAAGTGGGGACAGAAGATACTACTGATAGAAGGCCTTCTAGACAGAAGAAGGCTGACACACATGAACTCAGAGACTATGTCAGTGTTCACAGTATCTGCAAGGGTCTAAGCTACTTGGAATTCAAGTTTTGAAAGGGGAAGTAAACAAAAGCGTTAATGCAGAGACTATCCCATTTGATAACTGCTTGTGAAGGAAAATGTAAGTTTAGATTTTCTAAAACCTACCTTTAATAAGAGTTCTCAAATGCTTCAACCCCAGCTTCTAGCCCATTGTCCAAAGTTCAGAGAGAAAAGGTGGTAAACAGGACAAGAGGATGCGTAGTTCCTTACACATATGTTTTTGAGGCAATTCCAATCTCCGTTTTTCAGAATACCAGTAGTCAAGTTCAGTAGGGTCAGGATACCAAATATGAATCAGCAGCTGTGGCACGATTCAGCAGAAGCAGCCAGTCTTCCACCAAATCAGCTGAATCCTGAATCCATGAAGTGAATTCCAGTAAAGACGCAAAGCCAAAGAAGAGTTCCAAGGCTAGCTATGCAAGCACCCTGTCACTGACTGTTGATTCCTATTTATACTCTCTCCAAACATCACATATCCTCCCAAGGGGCTTGCCTCAGCGAGAGACCACATAAGTCTATATCACATGACACCACCAGAAACTTTCACTTCAGGAAAAGAAAATTTCCCCCAATGTAATCTCATTTGATAAAAACTATACTTAATGGCATGATCTATGCCCAGCACAAAAAGAATTCAATGGTGTTTTGGAAGGAGTTTTGTCTCATATTGCTTTGTTAAGATTTTTTTTTTAAATTACTTATCTTTTGCTTATATACTAGGGTTTTGATATCTTTATGGCTTTCCTGTGAGGGATATGTGTCTGCCTCAGTGACTATATATGTATTTTTTACCTTTTTTTTCTAGATTCCCTTTACTCTGTTGTGTCCTATTCTGGTCTATTGTTTTCATTCTATTTTATCTTGTTTATTATTATTATTATTATTATTATTTTTAGTGTCTGCTTGTTTTCTAATGAGAGAAGAAGAGTTGTGTATTTGAGTAGCTAAGGAATAGGGAATATGTGAGATTAGTTGGTAAAGGGAAAAAAACCAAAATGAGAATACATTGTATGAAAATATATTTTAATTTTAAAAGTCTGTTTGCCATTTATTATTTCAATCTATTATTTCTTATCACTTGAAGAAATTTTTATATGTTTATATTTAAATAATCACTGGTAAGGAAGAGTACCCTTCTCTTACTTAGTCATTTGATTCTACATATTATATACAAGGTTCATTTCTTCTATCACCTTTTTTATTTGTCAACAGTTCCTTTTGGGAAAAAAATGTATTTTGTTTATTTCCTTTTCTGTATTTAGCTTATAAGATATTTTAGCATTAATTTAATACTATGACTATTGATAGTAAATTACTAGGATTGATGATGGTATAATTTTATTGGAAGTAAACATTTTTCACACAGTATAATCTTATTGAAGTTTCCCCTCCCCCAACTCCTCCTAGATCCTCTCCACTTCTCCTGTCAGCTATAATCCAGAGCCTGTCTTTTTCTCATTAGAAAACAGACACCTAACGTAATAATAACAAACTAGTTTTAATGTATTAAGTACTCTACTACTTCTCTTTACTCATTCTTTAATGCTTTCATTTTCGTACATTTCATCTTATACCTTTT
>NW_021620932.1:5866286-5906339 GCF_004785775.1 Grammomys surdaster
TATTTACCTAGGTGTCATCTCTGCCAACATGCTTTATTTAATGTTTTACATTGACTACCTAGTAACCTGTCATTTCAGGTTAAAGTACTCCCTCTGGTATTTGCTTTAAAGCATTTATACTATTTTTAATTCCCCTTATATAACATTTACAAGAAAATGTCATGATATCTCCTTCATACTCAGATATTTTTGTTATATACGGAATACTTGGTCGGTAGGTGATATTTGTCTTGTTTATTTTTTCTTGCAATAAAATGTCATTGTGTTATAGTTCTGGTAGTTTATGTTGAAAGATCATGTTTTAATTTTGTTGAAAATTCTTTTAGCATTGCAATTGTTTTTCTCTTTATGCTTCATTTTAATTTTTAATTTATATTTTGAATTCTGATAACCTGACTACATCTTTTATGATTTTATCCACAGGAATTTATTCTGTTAGAAGTCTCTTGACCTTTTGGACATGTCAATTTGTATCGCGCATAACATTCAGAAAAAAATTGATCATTTTCATGAACCCATTTCTCTTTTGTAGCAGAATTTTTTCTTGAATCTATTGAATAACTTGTTGTTGTTCCTCATTTGGAACACATGGTGCAATATAAAATCTTAGGGGCTTGTGTAGCATCATACCTAGTAAATCGGCCTTGCTATCTGGTCACAATTTCTACCTGGTTATCCCTTCCATTTGGACACCCTTTCCAATCTGGCTGTTTCTATTTGGTCACCATTTTTAGATGATGTAACCACTGTTTTGATGTGGTTGTATTTACCACTTGTAGCTTTCCTTGACAAACTTTCTATTTCACTGGCCCCATCGAATTCTAGGGTTGACACTATATTTTTATCTTAATTCTGAAACTTGCACTCATGGTTCTCTAAGGAGCTTTCTGTTGAGATCCTAATCCTGCTACTAAACGTAATTCTATCAAAGATTTTATTTCACATCATTATAAAAGCCACCAAATTATATTATTGCACATTGTAAGATTATAAAGAGCATCATATGAGCAATAAGAAGCCCCTGCATGCTCAGTCACTGGACAATTTTCCAAAACACCTAAGTGTGAGGCAAGTGGACTTTGAAACTAGACAAAAGAACTAGTAAGGTTGAGCAGGCCAAACCCTGCGAATTCTCCGAATTAAGAACAACAGTCACAGGGCCAGTCCCTGACAAATTACCTGGTCTGGAACACAAAACCATGACACCCCACTGAGAGGACCATAGCAATCTATCATGTAGAATAAAAACCCGGAGTTTTCCATGATAATGAGGTATCTAAATAGGCCCCAAGTGCTTAGTCAATGAGTTTCCCTTCCTTGGCATTCCTTCCTGCAAAAAGGCATTTAATCCCTGGTTCATCCTGAGTAAGATGCACTCACATCCATCATCAAATCAATTAGTTTGGACAAGCAAGGGGCCAGGGGGAGAGGAGCAGGGAGCCTTTATCATAAAGAACCATGCCTAAATCCCCTGGGGAGGGCCTTCTCTCTTCTAGAACTTCATACTTTCAGCACTCACTTGGAAGAAAACTGGATACTGCCCATGGCAGGGCTCAGCAATGCATTTCCTCCCTGGCATTTAGGGGAAGCACAGACCTCTAAAACCCTGTTCCAAACTCCCTGCAGTCTCTAGTGGCTTTTGGGTAAACAGGAAATCTTGAACCATAGCATCCATCTCATACCCCATTGGTTCTCACCAGGAAAAAAAAGGTCTGTGATACCTATTAGAAACTGTGTTCTGCCTCCCCTTAGTGGCTTGCCCTTTGTGGTAGTGGTGCTTGGGAACCCCAGTGGTGAGGCTGATATGCAGCCTGACACCTAGGGTATGCTCTGAGTAGTAGATGGTCAATTGATAAAACACATGTTGTTTATTGGATCTTTTCAGCAAAGCACAATGGCTCTTCTTAACGCAAACTATTCAGTGCAGTTAATATCACCACACTATTGAAGCTGTCATGGGTGAGATCTGAAAAGTTCCTGTGATTCTATCTAGCCATCTTTTATGTTTTATGTTTCCAGAATTCGAGGCTTTGTTTTAAATATCATAGACTATTCACCTGGCCCACTTTCTATGGTCCCAACTTTAAAGGTGCTCCTTCTGAAAACAAATCTGTTTTTGAAATATTCAATTATGATTCCTTCTTCCATTTCCTCTAATAAAACTCACTAAATGCATGAAGAAGTAAGCATGACATGACTAAAGATTTTAAATGTGGTCCATTAGTTTAATTAGTACATCATCCTTAAATTAGAAACCTGCAGAATTTTTCAACATCAGCATTATAGAATTTAATTTATTTTTAAAAATATAACATGAATGACCTCCAAGCCAACTTCCAACAGAAAACTGATGCCTTGCTAATTCTAGTATCTGCAGTTCTAGTACCATGATAGCCTTCTGAGCCACAACCTGACTAGTTGACAAATTGTCGCTTAGTGCAGCTCAAGCTTCTGGAGCCTGAACTAGTTAATATTTCCAATTTTTTTTTTATGAGCTAATTCTAAGGAATTTGAAGCACATTTTCATTTCAGTCTACACACACAAACACACAAAGAACAGAAGCAGAGGGAAGTATACAGACACAAACAGTCAGATATACAGACTGACAGACAAAGGCCTTTAAGGAATGATTATTTTTTTTCTGCTTTCAGAGATCTCAATCCATTGTAAGGAATCCATTCAATTCATTGTAAGAATTCAATTCATTGTAATTAGGAAATTATTAAGTAGGAAATGTCATGATGAATATAAGGAGAAGGTACAGAACACATTGGTCATGTTTTTATACTTTTCAATCCCATCAGCCTTAAAGATGATGACATCCTTATTCAGTGTATGACTTCTCTTAGGTAAGCCCTGTACATGTATATATTCTTTAACAAATATAGCATGATCAATTTGTGGTACACAGATATTTATTGTTGGATATATGTTCTTGCACTGGAGCATATTTTGTTTTACAGGGCATATACTCTTAGAGAAAATTATATCTCCCTTTCCCTGCTGCGAAACATTGTTATTTGCTAATAGCTAGGGGTAGAATTATGTACACAAACACTCTCTCCCTGCTGAAGCTTGGTCTGGCTTGAGAATGTAGAGGCTATGTTCATGCTGCCTTGGCTGCTGCTAATTCCAGAGGATGCTTTCTTATAATAATTGATGGTCTCTGGCTCTTGTAATCTTTCTATTCTTTCTGCCTCCTCTTTCCTTCTTTGACAATGATCTGTGAGCCTTTGCAATTTGGGATATAGGTATAGATATAGATATTATAGATAGATAGATAGATAGATAGATAGATAGATAGATAGATGAGATAGAGACAGAGACAGGGATAGAGATGTTAGAGATAGATAGATAGATAGATAGATAGATAGATAGATAGATAGATAGATGAGATAGAGACAGAGACAGGGATAGAGATGTTAGAGACAGAGATAGAGATATATCTTAAGACTAAAATTCTGTTGCTATATATTATCTAAACATTGAGAGATTGTGAATCCCTATGCTAACCACCATGTACTACAAATGGAAGCTTCTCAAATAAGGATTGAGAAACACATTGATCTTTGGGTAAGATGACAAATATTTAGCATGTGTGTTAATTCTGTGCTGTATTTCAGCAGGATGAAAATAATAGGCTCTCTCCTACAACCTATGCCCTGTCTACCCATAGATTCAGGGCCTGGAAATATATTCATCTTATGGAGTGAAACTTAAATGAATCCATACATGAATTAATCACATTTGATACACTTTGAACTTACTTGGTATTTTCTTATGTCTCATATTTTCAATTAGTTAGCAGTCTCCTTGGGATACTAATATAATAAGAATCTGGTCATTTTTATTTTATTTATTTTAATTTTTATTTCAATTTTTTTAGTCTTTATTCTAAAGTTTCTGTCAGTTTTCTTAAAATAAATCATGGGCTGTAGAGGTGGCTCAGCGGTTAAGAGCACCAACTGCTCTTCCAGAGGTCCTGAGTTCAATTCCCAGAAACCACATGATGGATCACAACCATCTGTAATGGGTCTGGTGCCCTTTCCTGGTGTGTCTGAAGAGAGCAATGGTGGTGTATTAATATACATAAAACAAATACAGAAATCTTTAAAAATATATAATTAGTTTTACAATTTCATTTTTAAAGTTTCCCTTAGTTTTGATGATTTTTGATAAGTTGCTTTATTTTCTAGTGTTCTTTTCTATAATTATTTCTATATGGATACTATAATTAGGAAATTAGAAACGTAGTTGAAAAAATAGTGAAAAAATAGTGCTCTCATCCCTTACTGGATTCACTCATTATAGATCTGTCTTGCCTAAAAGTTCTGATCCTCTTATCTTACTTCCCCAGTGCTAGCATCTAAGATTTATGTTATCATCACTGGATCTAAAAGAATATTTCAATAATAGAATTAAAATCCTTCAAGAAAAAGTTTTATTTTCTGACATTTAAGGACTTAGAAGAAATTCTCTAAATCAAAATCAGGAATGAACATTATTTTATTGAATTGTATTCTTTCTAGTATTATGAAATTATTTTTTTGTCAAATTCAGACCTTACTGATCTGTTATTGTGACAGAGTTCACAATGCTTTCCCCCTTAGATAGCATATAGAAACTGTCAGGAATTAGTATCAGTTGTTTCAGAGATCTCAAGAATGGGACAACTGACTAGACTCAAAATCAGAGTCTCAGGCAATGATGCAGGTGCAACCTGACAGGTGACTTGTTCTGAAACTGAGCACAGAAACAGCTTTCAGATTGTTTTCTCTTTTCTCTCTGAGTTTACTACCGTCTTTTATCAGGTACATACTTCCTTGTTATACAATAATACATAATTAAAAGGCATTTCATTTTTTTCCCTCAAGCCAATTATTTTTGCCAAATATCCCCATGTAACTATGCCACCAGAAAACACAATGCACACACAAAGTTTCAGTTTAGTGTCTGCTAAAGCAAGTTATTCATTAACTTTTAATTCTCAGAGAAACCTCCAGATAATAGGTCATCTGGGCATAAACCTGTGGTTATAGCAATAGCATGAAAAGAGAAATGTGCTAAACAAGTCAGGATAATGCTAACATTTTTTTCCTTGTCTTAAATTTGCAAAATCTCTTTATTAAGTTCATCCAAATATCTATTTGCACAATGCTTCTCACACTCTTTTTCATATGCAATATTAATTCTTCTTGTGGCTTCCCCCAGGGATCCTTCACAGCCCCAATTCTATCACTTAGAACTTGTACTCGAAGTTCCTTAGGTAGGCAATGCCAAAGGATCAAATCAGTATGTTACAATCTTCCCAGGAAGGTCAGTTCACTAATCCACAGATACAGTTATTTCTTCCTCTATCTTAATCCTTATACTTTCTATGAAAATATCTATCCTTAGTGACCCAAACTCAGTTTTCCTTTACCTTGAGGTCTTCCATTCTTTTAACTCCTAAAACTTGAGGTTTTTCAAAAGTGTTTCCTACTCCAAATATTTCCTGATACAACTTAATCATCACAAGATGCCTAAAATTTCCCAGAGAACAATTAAGAAGTCAGCCTCCACATCAAAAGCCCCTGGTCCTGTTATGGCTAGGTTAATTGCTTGAATGGCCTGGGCCAGAGCAATTTGTTCCCATAGACATCAGAGCCATTTCCTTCTCTAGTAAAGCCCTCAATCCCTTTCCCAGAAATTTTTACCAAAGTTATGTTTGAGGAAAAATATGGTATACAAAAGAGACAAGCATACAAGAATGAGAAATGCCATCTATATACTAGAAAGCCAGAGATGCTTTATTCAGGTTGATGATGCTCCCATATCTGAAACTGTGTGATGCAGACATGCTTGCAACCATGTGACACCTGACAAGTGATGAGTCCATCTCATGCTTTTTCTTGGATATCTGGTAGAGGATCCACCACTCCTGGTTGTCAGCTATCATGTTCTAATGTAACTGCCTATGAAAGAAAAGAGTGGTGGCTTTCCTTCTTTGTTTCTATGTTTTCCTTACATATTCATTGGTAATATTTTTATTGATAATGAGTTACATTTTTAACTTTCCTGTGCCTTTATTTTTCCAAGACTATTCTTACTTTTGCTACCTCACTTGTCACACTGTAACAGATTTATTCCAATAATCCAGTGACCCAAATATCAGACAGATGATGCTATCTATCTTCTGTCAGATCTTTAAATTTCCTGATATTTAATCAGGACATTAATCTAAGCATTTGGAAATGGTGATATATACCCACATTATTTTAACAGTGTATCAATATTAAACAAAAATGATCTATTTCTTTTAATGAGAGGTTTTATGTGTATATTGTTTATCTATGTGCATATGCACTCCTGTATGTAAATGTGTAACCATGTGTGTTTGTGTATGTGTTTTTGTGTACACAAGCTTTTGTCTGTCTGTCTTATTATTAGTGCATTCTTGCTGGTCCAGTTATTTAATTTTGAATCAAGTTTGAATTGATAACAATATTTCAGAAGCATAGTCTCGACTTTTGTTTTTTAAGACTTTGAAACAAATGAAAATTAGCAGAAATTCATGTGGTAACTTAGGGACTATGTTGAATACCCAACTAAGTTAAAGGGAAAATTTGGAAAAATATATTAAATATATCACAGAATATTCTATTATGTTGTAATCAGAATATGATTAGAGAGCACAATACAGGATGCCTATCAGTAATCATTACTTTTTGCTTTTAAGTATTTCTGAATATGTAAAGGGTCAGTTTATGTGTAAAGGATTCAATTTCATAATCATGTCTCTGAGCAATTTTCAAGCTACTGCAATTTTCTTTTTCAAATATTCCACTTTCGGATAAATCAACTCTTTAAATTACAGAGCTACATAGTTATAACTGTTACATTTGTGGTCAGAAACTTAGGGGCCACTAATTGAAGAATCATTGTTGTATGCAAAGTGTGAAAGGGTCATAACACTTATACTTTCTGTCCTTCTAGTTAGAGACATGTTCTGTGATCTTAATTTCAAAACAGAATTCTATTCATGGCTTTTATGAGCATATATAACAATATTTTATATTATAAAATTCTTATCTTTTTAAAAAGGAAAATGCTTTAATTTAGTTTTTTTTGCCTTGAGCAATACGCTATTATTTGATTTATCTTCTGTACTTGTCTTTCTTTTAACAATATGAACTTTCTCACAGACAATTGCAATGCTGTGTTTGACCCCACAGGGAAATGATTTTCTCTTTAAGGAATGTGTACAAAGTACTTAATAAGTCATGTCATTCCATGATTTACTGTATAGTATATTTTCAGTGACTACAGTTAACTTTCTGGGTCTCTCGATGCCAACATTTTAATGAAAACAAGACATTTTCAACAAAATGTCAGAAACCAAGTGATCAAAGTGCTGGGGGAGCCGTTTGGCAACAGTTTGAGCTTTGAATTTCCTATTCACTTTCCAAAACATTCACTTAAAAAGTGCTTATTGAAGCTGAACTGCCTTTATCAGGCTGATCAGAGATCCATAAAGAGCATGCATGATTCAACTGCCTTTCCAAGCTTTAAAAAATATAACTTTGATATATGCCTCACAAGTGCTGCACAATAGTTTTCATGCTCACGTTTGTTAAGATTTAGTGCCGCCATTAAAGAACAGAAGGGCTCTTTGGTGGCAATCCTCAGACACACCAAATATCCCAAAGCAAAACCTTCTACAAATCAGAGATTAAGGTACTGACAAAAATTTCCACTTGATTGCAGTTTTCTCCTTTAAACCTTATATCAGGAGTGACTATCTTCTCGATCAAATCTCTCAGAGAGGTGAATAGATAGTCCCCCTCCCTTTGGAAGAAAATATCAACTGAGAGATAAAAAGTGACATTTTATGTGCCTTGTCCAAGAGTCAGTCGATTTATTTAAAAGACAGCATGTGAGTCTGACCTATACATGAAGTTTGTGGCATGTCTCTTGTCAAGTATTGATCACTTGAGTCTTTGCTGTTTGCCTACTGCAATGTAGCTAATAATCTCTTTTTATTTAGTTTGTGGCTTTGAATTCTTATCATGGCTTTGCTGATTTCTCAGGGACCTATTAGATCTTGCTTTTGCTGTGCAAATGGCTATGGAAATTAAGCTTGCTGAAGCATTTTTCCTGTGCAAACAGTCTTTGTTTTCCATCAGTTCATGTGTCAAGTGGTTTGAATGCAGAATAGGGTACCTTTGGAAGCAGCTGGGCGCCATCAATCTTCATGACTTTGCTGTATACACTATTTCACCTCTACCTGGTTCAGTGGGTGATTGTAAAGGATGGCTGAGCAATCAAGCTGTTCTCTGTGACTGACATCAGGCAATTCTATCTAACTCACCTCACTACTGCCGGGTCATTGCTGGGCACTAAGAAAATTGGACACTAGGTGATGTAGCAAAATGTCCTTCACATTTTAACATATTTGCCATCTATTTTTAGTTTCAGACTTGAATTTTTGAACCTGATCCACCAGGCTAAGAATCTCAGTTTGTTGGTTGTTTTTTGTTTGTTTGCTTTTTGGGAGGTCTTGGGAGTTTGTTTGTTTGTTTTTGTTGTATGAACATTTATACATGTTATTCATTAAATATATTTATAAGGTTACTATAATGCCTTTATTTTCTGAAAAACATTATTTGTCATGAAACCAAAGAGAGATATTTTGAAAAGACATGTATTTATAGAAGTAGTTATGTATGTTTTGCTCAAATCTTAATATTATTTAAAAATACACATTAATCATTTTCAAGATATTGTTGTGATTTGATAAAATTACATATGTGTTGTATAACAAAATATGTCACATGTAAAACGTAATACATAATATGTTAAAATGAATATCTCATTTTGTAAAATATTATTTTTGTGATTGTCCATATTATGATGTGTTTTAATGTATATTTGTGTATAAATACTGATGTAGAATGTTATGTTAAATAGGTGGATACAGGCAATAGATATATAAAATAGTTATAAGATAAATGTAGTTAGTGAATTGATTCATAGTATTCATAAACTTATAATAAAATATGACATGTTTGTTGATTCCATTTAATAGTTTAAAAAGCAAGTTCATGTTTCATTTGGGTTATAAATCAAAACCTCACATTTCTCTTTATTGTCTTTTAAAATTATATCAGTATTACAATACTTTTAAAGTGGTTGACTGTATTTAAATTATATATCTGTGTGTGCATGAATGTGATTGTAGATTCTCATGAAGGATAGAAGAGGGTGTTGGATCTAAAGCTAGAGAGTTGTGAGCCATGAGACTGGAAACCTAACTCAGGCCCTTTGCAAGAGCAATATGTGTTACTAACCCCCAAGCTATCTTTCCAAATTTTCAAGGGAATTCTTAAAAGATCTCTTGTAATTAAGAACATAGGAAAATGGTCCATTCCCCTTTTTATTTGTAAATAATGTCTGCCTCTCATTTTCATTTAAGCTAAAACTAGGACTATATTACAGTAGTAGAATTGTGAGAGAAGAAAATAAATTTTTCAGTAACATCTATAAGTGTCCGATTCAATTGTCAAAAAGAAAAATTGAATATTTACAAAATTTGTAAATAACACTTAGTATTCTGAGAGTTACAATACCATCATTAATAAGGAAATATATGAAGAAACTTTGGGGACACCTAAAATCATCATATCTTAATTCTGAATAGATAAATAAAGTCAGAATAAATAAAATATGTGTCAATGCATGGTTTTATTTATAGAATCCATAGTTAAAAATACATAAACCTTGGTGGTAATTAATAAAAACAAAAGTTAATAATCAGAATTCATAAATCAAATTTAGTCTGCAGCACTACAAAGCAGAGGAATGTGTGAGGAATTGAGTTCTGAATATCTTGACTAAGAAGCAATCATTGATTCAGGAGTATTGACTTGGAGTAGTGTTTAACAACTTGAAAACACATCATTGCGCAAGGTAAACCTGCTGGGTAAAAACGCAGAAAAAAATCAGGTCTAATCAAATGATAGTATGTCAAAATTGTCTTTCCATAAAGTGAAAGAGGTGATTTAAAAAAAAATCAAGAAATTCCTCTAGCTAGGGGGACTGCTTAGTGTTATTAGATGGTTATTCTCCAATGTAAAAATACCGGTACCCCAACAATTGTTATATATACTGGGAAAAACAGAAGCAATAGAAAGCCCAGCATCAGGATGGTCTATGGGATTTTTGTCACATGTGTTATACCTGGCAATGTAAGAAGCCATTGCAAGATGACTTTTCTGAGACCAATTAGGCTAACAGGACTCAGAAACAATAGTACTGCTATATTGGTACATGAGTTAAAAGTAATTTTTTGGGAAATGTGGCATAGGTAATGAGTCACTATGGATGTTCATTTTACAGATTTAAACTGGTTCCCATAGTTGTAGACTATCATAACTTAAGAAAAGGAACAGAAGAAGGAAAGAAAAAAGGAAGGAAGAAAGGAAGAAAGGAGGGAAGGAAGGAAAGAAAGAAAAAAGAAATGAAGAACACATAAGGTTCTAACTCATTTTTGTACCCACTGTAATAAAAAGATTAATGGCTCCTCAGGAGACCTAGATATCCCAATGTTTCTTTCCCAGCTTCTCAGTCTCAAAGCATATTTAAACCCAGACTCATTAATGTAAGACTGGGAAGAATTGTATGCTGCCAATGTGGTTGTACATACAACTTGTTTAGCTAAGTAGTTGAGGAAGAGGGATATTTAAGTATGTTGATAGCTCCCACTGTGCACTAATATCTGAGAATATGGAGAATAATAAGAGAACTTTTGTTATGGTGAAGTAAAATACAAATAATATATGGAATATTGTCTAAATTAGCCTATCTCTATGGATTATACTCCATAGAGATTATACATACTTTACTCAGCAGCCAGCTGTATTTCCAATTCACGAATTTGCAATAATAACAAACATAATTGACATTTGGAATAAAACTTCTGGCTTATTGGATAAGAGCATAAAAAGACAAAGTCTCTAAAATTTTTGATGATAGCCCCCACCTAATATTATATAAGAAATAAAACAATTAGAAATTGCTTATTACCATTTGTTAGGGATACACAAGATGTATTATAGTTTTATCACATCCATGTTTATTTTTTCTAGATAGATTACAGAGAGTGATATTAGATTCGTACAAATAGAAGAAAAAAAGAATAATGTCCTCAGCTATATTCACCACCCAGGCACAGGGTTGTTTTTATGGCATAGTAACATATCCTTAGGTAGCTACTAAATGATCATTCACTTCTGAAATACATTTTGTTGGTTTTTACTTCCTTATCAACTAGGAGTATCAGAAAATATTCCTGTTTCGATATAATATGTAATAGTGTAGACATACCAACCTCATAACTGAGGCTGTTCCATTGCCATCTGCATTGAGTTCAATGAATCTCGCATTCCAATGTTGTCCATCAGGCTATCAGACAGAGCCAACTTGTTAGCTCCGTCTATTTTTTTTTTTGCAAGTATGTATCATTTTATTATTTTTACCACTTCCTACAAGTATTTCACATTCTTTTTTTTTTCTTTTTTCTTTTTTTATTTAATTTTTTATTTTTGGACATGAAATGCTTTTTTATAGCATGTTTTACAAGGGGAGGGGGTTAGAGGGGTCAGGTGGTGGAAAAGTACAGAATCTTCTTGGCCTGTGCCTTGAAACATGTCATGGTCTATACGGTACACTGCCTTGAATTATGATCTATCTGCTATTCTTCAGAAGATATGGTACACTGCTTGAGTTATGGTCTCCCTGCTATTCTTCAGAAGATATGGTACACTGCTTTGAGTCTATCTGCAGTTGCCAAGCAGGATCTTGCAGTTGCCAAGCTTCAGGGGACATTGTGCAGGTGGGGAAAGGTAGGGGGTGAGGGTAAGGGAGAGGGTCCTGGCTTCTGGCATCTCCCCCTTCTCTGTTTAGTTAGAGAAGGTGTCTTATGATAAATCCCAACTATGTGAGTTTTGAATTTGGATGTCTAATTATGGGGGGTCTTAGACAAGTTCACAACCCCAAAACATTGATGTGAGACGAGTCACATCGATAGTCGGAGGCTTTAGGCTGTCGACGATGGGTAAGGTCAAGGGACCCCAAGGTGGGTGAAAGGAGGGTGAGAGCCCTGTCTTAGGCCATGTAGGCTGCACCCACTCCCAGCACCACGCACTCCTTTTCGGCTGCATTGGGTGGGCCCCTGGGAAGTGGACCTACAACAATCCCGCCATTGGGCTAACTCACAGCTATCCTAGTCCCTTGTAAATGTTCAAGTTACCAACCATTTGTCAGTTTGGGGTGTAATATTGTCATAAAGGAAGGCTCCCGAATATTAGCGGCCATATCAAGGGCGGCCTTGGTTTAGGAAAAAAGGGAAACAATACATTATGTGCTTTTATCTCAGAACTTGAGAGACATAGAAGAAGATCAAGAGTTTGAGGCCACTATGGTTATAGAATTATTTCTAGGGAATCCTGGGCTGTAAGAACCTATCAAAATGGAAAAAAATAAAAACACACCAACTAGTAGAAGATTTTTTGTGATGTAACTGTCCTGTGGAAAGTGAACCCTGTTGTGATTTACCTTGTAAAGCCAGCAGTCTTGGCAGAAGCAATGTGCTAAAAACAATGAATTCGCTGTAGACTTGAGTTGTCTTTCCAATGAAAGGTTTCCAAAATTTTACATTTCTAATCACAAAGGAGCTATGCCTGAGATACCTGTTCAGTTCCTGAAGCCACTATTCAGCATCTGATGAAATGTCCCACATATTACAGTAGCGACTTAAAGTCACTGCCACATAGCCCTGAACAGAAAACTGCTTGAATATCATTGTTGTTCAGTGTGTGATAGGAAGATGAATATCCAATGAAATGACTTGTAAGTAAAATGTAAACATTATTTGAAATATCAGTCTTGTAAAGAAGAATTAGGTGAGATACCTGCTTAGGGTAAACATTTTGCTTGTTTTATAAACAACAACAAACAAGAACTATAGGCCATTGTAATGAAATTTAAGGACATTATTCAGAAACTATTATGGATAAATGGGGGTAAAGGGGGAATATACAAGCACATAGCTTGTATAACATAGCTGGTTTGCTTAGAAAGTTGCAACACCATAAAGACAGACATATAAAGTTGAAGTGTGAACGATATTTATTTCATTTTATATTTTAAAAGAGCTTTTAATGGTATTTAACCATGAAATTCAACATGCAACATTTCGGCAGGACAGTTTTCACTCAGTACATGTCTTTTCATAGATGCTAGATATGAGACTGACTTTGCCTTTTGTAACCCAATAAACAAGTCCTGAATTCAGTGGCGTGTTTACAGCAATCTGCTATAAGTATACTTGCTTAGGAGGCAGGTGGTGCTGTTTATTTATGAGGAGTACAATCAAGTAAGGATTTGGATTTATTGAAGAACAATGATGAATAATTTGTTCTGAAACGTAACTTGCCCTCTTTTTTTTTTTCTTAAAGCGTGCTTAGGTGAACAGAGCGAAGAGTTGGTGAAATCTGTGAAATGTCAAGAATAATGAAGAAAAATGATACTGTTAAATATCAGCAAAGAAAATAGAACTTTTCTCCTACAGGCTTTTCTTCTCCATTTTTTCCCTTACTGCTAAATGTCATTTCTGTCCTCAAATTATTTACAAGACTGCTTGCAAAAGGGCCATATAATTTTTAGGCAGTTGTATATATAACCTTGATAAAAATTACTGAGTAGATATGTCCCTATGCATTACCTTAATTAAGAAGGTATAGTGACTTTCATTGAATTAAGATGAGAAACAAATGAGAAAAAATCACATTGGCTTTGCAAAAGCAATAATTGATTTGATTCTTTGAAAGCCTTACAGCCATGAAGTCCTCTATCATTTCAGTGTTCAGATACAATTCACTTTGTATGCATCTATTTGCTCATCCTGCCAACATGAGTCCAATCTCTGAACCTACATGATAAATGGAGAGAATTGACTTTCTTATGTGTTAATGATGTCTTCCATATATGTACCAATGTACACACTCACATACATGCACACCTGCACACACACATACACACACACACACACACACTAAACAAATTTAAAACCTACTTTGAATTCAATTAATTTTCTGCTAAAGCTGTAGAGTTTAAAAAAAATCAGTCTATTGATGATGAAATAACAAAATAGCTAGTTTAATTAATTACTTTAAATAGTAAAAAAAAGTTTGAAGTAAAATTTGGAAAATAAACAAATTAATTAAAATATAAAATAAAATGAAGAATTGAAGAATCTCTGTTTGGTGAAGATTTGAGTATATATTTGAATTATCCAAAAAGATCCCTCCCCCCAGAAAACTCCAAGGACTAATGAACACTGTCAGTTTAAATGGAGAGAATAATTTTGATGTAAAAATGTTTTTGTTTTTCTATATATCCATAGCTATACCGAGCAGTATAAAAGAAAATTTCTAGGTATTCCCTTTATATATAAGAACTACTAATATCAAGTTATTTTTTTAAATTTTTAATCCTTTTTTACAGTCTAATCTTCATCCCATCTCTGTCTGCCCCCTGATCACTCCCTGTCCACCCTCCCCATCTCCAAGAGGTTGTCCCCAACCCTCCACTTCCACCCCATTAGACCTTCCCACTGCCTGGGACCTAAAATCTCTTGAGGGTTAGGTGCATCTTCTCTGACTGAGTCCAGACCCATCAGTCCTCTGCTGTATATGTGTCATTGCCCTCATTTCAGCTGGTTATGCTGCCTGGTTGGTGGTTCAGTGTCTGAGAGATCTCAGGCATCCAGGTCAATTGAGACTGCTAGTATTCACCTCTTTGTGTTAAAAATACTGTAGAGATAAAGAATTCAAGGCCCATATCTAAACACGATAAAAGCAATATATAGCAAACCAACAGCCAATATCAAATTAAATGGATAGATACTTGAAGCAATCACACTAAAATCAGGGACAAGACAAAGATGCCCACTCTTTCCATATCTATTTAATGTATTACTTGATGTTCTAGCTAGAGCAATAAGACAACAAAAAGAGATCAAGGGGATACAAATTTGCACAGAAAAAGTCAAAGTACTACCAACATTTTAAAATTATGACATCAAACAAATATATTATAGTATGTCATTTCTATTTGAATTTTCATCCCACTTATCAAAACATATAATAATATCTCACTTCTTTGATTATTGGCAAGTATTTCCATAATCTTGTAGAATAATATTACATGTAGTATCTGATTAAGTCTTTCAAACTAATATATTTACAGATATTTAGCCATAATAGCCATTGTTTTGGTATGAAACATATCACTTTTATTACTTTCTATCTCTAGTTCTGTGGAACAATGAAAAATAATCATTTGATATTTTTCAAAAACTCCAAAAAACATATATACCTTTGGAATATAACTTGAACTTAGAAATCAATAACTACCCAGGCATCAGTAATACATAATGTATAACTAAAATATGGACATTTTTTATTGAGTCACCATTCAAAAGATGGTTGAGTGATCACAGCAGAAAGATTCAGGGCTGCTCTCTGAAACAACCTGAGCATCAAACGTTTTCTTTCACCATATTTTGTCAGTGCAATTTCCTTTCCGAGACAACATCAGATGATGCTGAAGGACGTGATGACTCAGGCAAGTTTTCATAACCTGGAATGTATCTGAAAGCTCCACAGATGTTTTCATTGACATAATTATTTTCCTTTAAAAATATTTTTAAATAGATTATTTGAATGCAACATATTTCATTATAGTTTTCCCTTCTGGACTGTTGCCAGATCCTCTTGACTTCATCACTCACCTAGATTCACCCCTCTCCTTATCTTTCTCATTAGAATACAAAGTCATCTAAAAATAATAATAAACAAATAAATTTAGAGAAATTATAACAAACAAACCAGAGCAGAATAAAATAAAAAGACGAAAAAGAGCTCAAGAAAAGCACAAAATTACAAATAGACACAGAAACAAATATGCTCTCACATGGAGGAAAAAAAATTCAAAACTGGCATTGAGTCCATCTTGAATTGTAATGATTGAGGAAGCCACAGGGAACAAGGACACCACAAGAAGACCTACAGAGTAAACTAGGCCCATGTGCACTCACTCAGACTGAACCACCAGCAGGGGCTAGAACTAGGCCCCCTACAAAGATGTAGCAGATGTGCAGCTTGATTTTAGTGAGAGAGAGGTAGGGGTGGCAGAGGCAGAGGGAGCGAGGGGCAGAGATACTCACAGAGAGAGACAGAGACAGAGGGACAGGGACAGAGACAGAGAGAGACAGAAAAACAGAGAGAGAAAGAGAGACAGAGACACAGAGACAGAGAGATACAGGGACAGAGACACAGAGTGAGAGAAAGAGACAGAGATAGACAGAAAGACAGAGAGATAGATACACAGAGAGAAAGAGAAAAACAGAGAAATAGAGACAGAGTCAGTAATAGAGACAGAGACACATATACAGAAAGAAAGAAAGAGAGAGAGAGAGAGAGAGAGAGAGAGAGAGAGAGAGAGAGAGAGAGAGAAATGCTCTATTCTCAGGCCAAGTCATGTCTTAATAAAGCTGAATTATGGCTGTCATTTCATCACTTCATCTGAAGAACTAAAAGTGACATTTATATGTAAATGAAGGCAGTATACCCAAATACTGTAAGATTCTAGGTTAGGGATGGTGGCTTGTGTTGACCTCTCCAGACCAGTCTGCACAAGTCTGTGCATGTTGTCAAAGCATCTGTGAGTTCTTGTGTTCATGAACCCTATTGTTCTTAGAAGGCCTAGTGTGTCCTCCACCCCTTCTGGCTCTTACAATGTCTGCTTCCTCGTCCTTGGGGTTTCATGAGCACTGAGGAGAGGAGTTTGAGGAAGCTGACCCATTTAGTGTCCCATGGTCTCTCACTCTGTATATACATTGTGTAGCTGTGAGTCTCTGTACTTGGTCCCACATCCTGCTGAAAGAACCTATTCTCATGATGAGTAAACAAGTCACAGATGTGTGAGTACAGTAGATTGTCATTAGAATTCAATTTATTACTACATACATTTAATCAAACAGAAGTATTCAGTGTAGCAAAAAGCATCTTGCCCATCTACTCTCAGGTTCCATCCAAGAAGTTTCAGGATGTGTTCTATATCAGAGAATGGGTTAAATCAAATCACATATTGTTTGTTAGTTCTATAAGCTTATGCAACTATTGTGTAAGTAAACCTTGAAAGCTGATCACCACCACCATAGATCACAGAGTTTGTGGGTATGCAGGTTTTTACCTTTCTTCTTTAGTAGTGTTTATAATATCATAAACACAAGTCAACAGACATGAAGGGTCTAGGTGGTAACCTGCTAGACTTTTCCACTTTCATTCAGTTATCTAAGTGTTGTCTTCAAAAACAGAGCCTTACCATAAGATTGTGGAGAATACTAACTTTGGCAATAGGCTGGACTGTTACTGGCTCCCATGGAGGCCCATTGTTAAAGGACTGATTCAGTATTACAGATTCCCAGAACTGGAGGCTTCCTTCAGTAAAGAAAAACATCCAGTTGGTTCACAATCTCCAATGTTACTCACTGATACTGTTTAAATAACCTTTATATATGTATATATTTTAGGAAGGTGCCACTGTATTAAGTTTCCAAATTGTTCTCCCAATAGTGTTTAGTTTTATCTTTCTCTCCTTCTCCATGTTCCCTTTCCTCACCACTTACTTACCATTCACTCCCCATTTAATTCACCTATTCTAGTCCCCCACCAACATCCATTCATAAATATCTATTATATGGCACCTTGCTAAGGAGGTCAATCCTCCTCTCCTGACCCTTGCTCTGTTCACAACAGCCTTTGTAGTTATATTGACTATATAATCTGTTTATTAAAACCTTAATATCTAACACCCACATAAAAACAAACAAAAATCATACTTGCTCTTTTAGGTCTGAGTTACTTCACTTAGGATGACTTTTCTTTAGTTATATTTACTAATTGGAGAATTTCATCTTTTTAACAGCTGAGTAATAATCTGTTGTGTACATGTACCACTTTTCTTTATCCATTCATCTACAGACATCTAGACTGTTTCCAGTTTCTGGATATTATCAGCAGAGCAGCACAAACATTGTTAATCAAAAGTTTCTTATTTAGTAGGCTATGGGTAGATGCCTAAAATGATATAGCTGGATATTGAGGTAGATATATACTCATGGAACCACTATAGTCATTTCTACAGTAGCTTTATAAGTTTGCACTCCCACCAGCTATAGATGACTGTCTCTCTTACTGTATATGCTACCAAAATGAGCTGTCATTTTTGTTTGTTTGTTTATTTGTTGATATTAGTCATGGTGACTGGTATAAGATCAAACCTCAAAGTAGTTTCATTTGGGTTTCCCTGATGGTTAATGGAAGTTTTCTTTGTTTGATTGTTTGTTTGTTTGTTTGTTTGTTTGTTTTTGTTTTTTCAAGATGGAGTTTATCTGTGTATGCCTAGCTGCCTTCAAAGTCACAGAAACCTGCCTGCTTTGCTCTCAAGTGTGGGATTAAAGGCATGCACCACCCCTACCAGGCAAATATTGTTTGTTTATTTTGAGACAAGGTCTCACTGTGTAGCTGGAACTCACTCTGTCCTGGAACTTATTGTGTAGAAGAATCTAGCCTGGGAGTTAGAGATCTTCCTGTCTCTGCCTCCCAAGTGCTGTGATTAAAGGCACACACTACTCTGCCAAACTTTTTTTTTTGAGTTCTTTATGTAGTTTAGATATTTGTCCTTTTGGATGTAGTTGGTAAAATGTTTTCTCATCCTGTAGCCTGACTCTTTGGCTGAATGATGGTGTCCATTATCATAAAGAAGCTTTTCAGTTTCATGAAGTCTATTTGATTAACTGCTGTTCTTAATGCCTATGCTATCAGAGTTCTGTTAATAAAGACTTTGTTGTGCCAATTAGTTTCAAGGTATTCCCCACATTTTTTTTTTCTCAGCTTCTTTGTATCTGGTCTCACGTTTAGCACTTTGTTCCACTTGGAGTTGACTTTTGTGATTGGTGGCAAGTACTGATCTAACTGTGTTCTACTACATCTAGCCACCAAGTTTGACCAGTAACATATGCTGGAGATACTGTCTCCTTTCCAGTATGCATGTCTGGTTTCTTTGTCAAAAATCAGAGTCAATTGCTGTGTAAACAATTGGGCTTCAATCTTATTCCAATGATTAATGTATCTATTTTCATGAGAATACCACAGTATTTTTGTTGATGTTGTTACTATTTATCTGTTGCACAATTTGTAACTGAGGAAGGTCATACATACAGAAGTTCGATTATTATTGAATTATCAAGGACTGATTTAGATATCTTGGTTTTTTCTGTTCCCGCATGAAACCATGTTTCATCTTATCAATTCCTACATACATTTGGATCAGAATTTTGATGGAAATTTTACTGAAGCTACAGATTACTTTTAGTAGGATGGGCAGTTTTAAAATATTAAGCCTGTCAATCCATGAGCATGAGAGATATTCCTCTGTAATGTTCAATTTCTTTCTTTTATTTCTTGAATTTTGTATCATACAAACCATTTATTTACTTGGTTGGAGTTACTCCAAGACATTCTTGAGGCCATTTCAAAAGGTATTATATCTTTGATTAGTCTTTTTGTCATTTGTATATAGGAGGCTACTCATTTTCATGTTTTCTGTCCAACTACTTGGCTGAAAGTGTTTATTACTTGTGCTTCCCAGTGGAACTTTTAGAGTCATAGATAGATAGATAGATAGATAGATAGATAGATAGATAGATCAATAGATTGATCTATAGATGGAATCTTTTCATGTGCAAATAAAAATCTATATCTTCTTCGCATTCTATGTGTATCCTTTGCTTTCTTTCAGACTTATTATTCTAGCTATGATTATATTTAATGAAGTACTATATTGGGCAGATATGGAGGGAATATAAACCTTATCTTGTTCCTTATTTTAGTAGAATTGCTTTGAGTTTCTCTCTACATAAGTTGATATTGGCTGTGGTCTTGCTGTAAATTGCTTTGAATACACTGAAGTATGTCCCTTCTATTCCTAACCTCTCCAGGACTTTTATTATGAAGTAATGTTGGATGTTTTAAAAGTACTTTTCCTCATCTTTCGATATGATTATATGATTTTGTATTTCAGTCAGCTGATGTCATGAATTGAATTTATTTCTTTACATATGTTGACTCATCCCTGATTCTCTGTGATAAAGTATGTTTGATCATGCTGGATTACCTTTTTGGTGTGTTCTAAAATTCAGTTGAGTCTTTTATCAATGTTCAGAAGGAAAATTGGCCTATAATTATCTTTCCTTATTGGGTCTTTCTTGAACTTTAATGTCAAGGTAATTTGCACCTTGTAAAAAGAATTGGGCTCTGTTCCTTCCATTTCTGTTTTGTAGAATAATCTGAGCAGTAATGGCATTATTTCTTCTGTGAACATCTGGTAGAATTATGTGCTAAGATCATCTGGATTGATTAGTAGAATTTTAATTACTGCATCTATCTTAATAGTGGTTATAGTTCTGTTCAGATTTTTTTTTTAAATTTTGTATCCTTGACTTGAGTTGTTTACTTTATATATGTACTAAGAATTTATTCAGACAGTAAGCTGGAGTCTTGGTTTACTTTCCCATCTTGCAAGATGGCGGGTAAAAATGCTGAGAAGCATGACACAAAGATAAAGAAACCCACAGCCAAGAAGACTGGCAATGATGCCACTGCTTCTGGTGCACCGGCCACTGGTGTGCCTAGTAAGGGTAATCCTGAAGTTAAAAAGCCCAAGGAGCAGAAGCCCAAAGCCAAAGAGATTCAGAGATGAGCTCTAGCTGTATTCCATGGAGATGATAGTGTTGGTCATGGCTACTCAATTGGCTGAGTCATGGCTAGCTCAGCTTGACTTGGGTTGCTGACCCTCCATGGGTGAGAATGAGCGAGGTCATCAAAGGGAGATTAGATAGCTGTGTAGTAGAAAACATTCTCCATGGTTCCCCACAGCAGGATCCAAAGGAGAAATAGGCTATGGTCTTAAGATGTTTTATTGTCATGGTGGAAAATAGATGAAAACTATACCCTGGTAGTTTTAGGGTGGTCCTGAGGTTAAATACCTTCTGCAAAGAGGAGCATGTGGAAAGGAATGTTTAACTGGCCAAGCCCCTCTGGCTTTAGGTATCTCATTAATATGGAGATATGTCTTGAAACTCTGTGACCTGTAGTCATGTCCTCTACCTGTGCAGGGGCTAGTGGGCATTATCCTAAGTGACTGTCCCACTTTATGGAGGTCTTTGGCCTTGTGTCAGGAGCCTGGAGTCTTAGAGCATGGCAAAATTCATGCAGTCCCTTAAGATCACCTGGGTTCTCTGTTGATTTCTAGCCAGTGCTCGACCAGAAACCATGCTGTCCTTTCATGGACCAAAACCCAGATAGTAAAACTTTGAAAAATGGTGAGATATTATCCTACTAAAGATGTGCCTTGGATGCTGATGAATCACAGCAAAAAAGCCCTTCAGTCAGTGAGAGGGCCTTGTGCCAGCACATCTTCTGGGACTGATCATCCTCACCTGGCAAGAGAGCAAGAGGGTGGTTTGCCTAAAACAGCAGGGCAGAATATTTCTATTTCTGACTGGACCTCTTGACCTTAACTTACTTTCTCTGCACAGAAGGCACTGGAAGTTCATCAGTGCCACTTCTACAAAAGTTGGTATCAGCAAGGTTAAAATCCCCAAATGGGATGCATCCTAACCAAGTGGTATTCCAAATTGCTAATTAAACAGCTTCATAGGTTTAAAACAAGAATTTATGCTCTGATAATTTAATTTTTAATTTTAATAAAGGTTAATTCATCATATTATATATAAAAACATATTTTGTGTAGATAATGTGTTTACTTCACATAGACAATATTTTTTTTAATTTTATATTTGTTTTTCTTATGTGTGTGAAATTGTTTTGCTTGTATGATCATGTACCACCTGTATTCCTAGAGCCTATGGTAAAATTCAAAAAGGCCTCACATGCTACTAGAGTTATTCATGAATACAAACTGTCATTACCACTGAGTGCTCTTAACTGTGGGGCCATGAAAGGATGGCTTGGTTTTTCGTAGAGCGCTGGCTAGATGGCTGGAGATAGCCCAGAGACCCAACAGGTGTCCATGCCTGTAAGGGACAACATATATTGTGATGTGCTCCCAGACTCCAGGTTCCTAACATGAGGTCTAAGACCTCCATTTTATCTGCACCATTCAGTCATGTAGGGCAATGCCTCTACCTGCCCCTCCTCAGGTAGAGGGCATGACTACAGGTCTCAAGGCCTCCAGAGATTTCCATATTAATGAGGTACCTAAAGGCAAGAGGGTATAGGCAATTATGTATTCCTTTCTCAGACCTTCCTCCCACCTCCCTCCCTATTTAAGTCAGGTCTGCCCTGACCTAAGTGGGGGTGCATCCAGATTCAACTACCATCCGCTATGAAAATAAAACTTATGGAACCATGGACTTTCACATGTCTTTTGGGGCCCACCATGTGAAACCACGGAGAAGGTCTCTAATACTGAGCTGCATCTAATCTCCCCTGGAGGACTTTTCTTTGTTCTAGCCATGGGGACCACCACTCAATCAAGCTAGCCGACCCTGCCAAGCTAGAATGTGTAACCGAGTCTCTTTCTTCAGGTTGTAGTCAGGGCTTCTTTCTCCCTCAGTCTCTGTTTGTCCACAGCCCCACAGCAGTACCTGGGGTCCCAAGAATAGAGAGTACTGGCTTCCATGTCGACTAAAGAGCTCTGTGCCCCTGTGGGACTTCAGACTCAGAAGGATTCTCTCATGCCAGGGTGCGAGCCCCATAGCATTCACCTGGCACTGGAAAGCAAACTCAATCAAATTCCTGTGCTCCAGTCTCTTCAGAGCTATGGAAACCACAACAGCCCAACAGGAACTCATGCCCACAACCAAGTGCAACCTAATCATCCTGCACTTAGTAATCTCTACAATCCTGATATTGAGAATTCATTTTTATGATTTATTTTCATCAAGTGGTCTTAAAATTTTTTCTTGAACATTTGTACTGTAGTGTGCACATTATTATTTGGATGGAAGTTCAGAAGTCTCCATTGGAATACATTGTTATTAGCATATAGAGATATCAGATCTGTTTTTTCTTTACAAAAATGATTCTAATATCTTTGTGAAATTTTGTGGACATCTTGTATAAACGTAAATATTTGTTATTTTTTAATTGTAGTCTCAGTGGTCACAAAAAAATCATTCCTAGCCAAACTTAATAAGATGTTGTATTCCCTTTTCCCAGGTCTCTTCTCTTCTCTTTCATAGGTTCCAGGTTTTTTAAACTTTGCACTGAAAAGAATTATTGCAAATCTTCCATGGTCATTTTAATGAGTTAATTATTTAGTAATGATTATTTAGTCTTGGTGATACACAGTAATGACTCTTTAAAATTATGACCAAATAAAACAGCCATTTATCTATTTGTACCAAGTTGTGGAAAGCACTCAATTATAGCCCATAAGAAGAATTTCATCTTACATTTACTTAATTTAATGAAATGTTCTCATCTTTTTCCAATCAAAATTTTCACTAATTATACTCACAATGAAATTTATTCAGTTACATAAATGACTCCCTTCTCACAGTAAGAATTCTATACATTTGTTAACTAAGGTAGTAAAATCAAAGCATTAATAAGCCATTGTAATTAGTTAGTCTGTTAGAAGTATAGAATTAACAAATATATTTAATTACCAGAATATGCACATGGTGTAAACTTTTGTGAAATGTGCAAGTGTATATTTTCTGAAAAAAAAAAAAAAGGAGCATTTCACCAGAGGCTTCTTCAGTAAGACTCAGAAGATCATCAGATTTGCAGGGATTTGGGATATCTCAGGAGTACTGAAAGCCATTGATATAACAGGGACGATTCTTGGGCTTTTGAATATACCACAGGCAAAGTTTGTGCATTGATTACGAGTGTTTCAATTTTAATACTTGCCTCATGCTTCTTTAAATATCACCTGTCTTTAGAATTAAAAGGATCTCAAAAAGTCATTTGGGATTTTAAATAATTCTGGAAGAATAAAAGTTTTCTTCAAAAGGTTAAAAGAATCTGTAACTCTTCAAATAGAGAAAACATAGATGATCTCTTTTGGTAATTGTTAAAGGTCATGTTTTAATCTAGTTCCTCAAACTGATAATAGGGAACAGCAAGAATCCTGGAGTTGAAGGTCAAAACAACATCATGCACTCAAAGTATGGTACAATAAAATCAATTAAACATGATATTATTTTTCAGAATATTTTAGGTTTAATGAACTTACTTTAAAATCATATCACATGTGAATTTTAGTGAGATTAGCCACTAAATCTTTCATATGAATCATTACAAATATAAAAATAAAAATAATGATTACAATAGAATCTGAATACTCTTGTTTATATTTTCTTTCATGTATATGAACTAAAAATAGTTTCAATGTGTTAGTTACTTAAGCACTATTTTTGTAACTAGACTCATGAGCAAGAGATTTATCTCCAGGGATTCCACCATGTCTGATTGATCTTCCTGCAATAAAGAATCAAAAGGAAGTAATTTTGAAAAAAAGAAAGAAAGAAAGAAAGAAAGAAAGAAAGGAAGAAAGAAAGAAAGAAAGAAAGAAAGAAAGAAAGAAAGAAAGAAAGCAGTGTGAACAAGAGACCATTTTGAGAACAAGGGAAGCAAGCATTTAAACCCACTTTTGATGGACTGACATGAGCTTTACATTTAGATTGAGAAAGGATTGACAAGAAAAGCAAAGTATACACAATTAAAGATTGTTGGTTTAACCATGAGAGAGGTCTAGCTCATCAGTGTTTCAGTTCTACACATGAACACTGTGAAAGTCCATATTGTCTGATAGAACAATCTCATTCCCCAGAAAAAAAATAATTGCCTCTTCTTTGTAGAGGAAGGATGTACTCTCTTCATCAACTTGTCTCCCTGAAGCTACCATGTTCCTGTAACTCAAGGAGGATGCAGTTTTGGAACAATGACTGGAAACTTGGACATATATTTTGGAGGTTCTTTATTAGGATAGTATAACACGCCTTAGTTACTCTTATCTTTGTCCCTTTAGCCTAGAAGGGGATGACATAAGCTACATATCAAAAGTATGTGATTGGTGGTCTGGTGTGAATGCAGTGTGAATTAGGACTCTGACTCATAATCTAAAGACAAAGGGGAATGCATGTAAATAGAAAGCAAGAAGTGCAGGAATTTGTTCTTTCTGTAGTTAATATTCGTGCTAGAGGGGATTGGTGGGAGTGGGTGGGAGGGCGTGGGAATACCCTCTTAGAGGCAAAGGGGAAGAGAGATAGAATGGGGGGTTGCAGAGGGGAGATGAGGAAGAGGCACAATATTTGAAATGTAAATACATAAAATAACCAATTTAAATATATAAATCAAAAAAGAATTCGGATCAAGTGGAGGGACAGTACTAATAAGTAACTCAAGTTTCTAAGGGACCACTCTATGTTGTTTTTTCTTTTTTAAATCTTAAAAAGTATGTGTTCTTTCATTTTTTCTAAAATATCATTGCACTATAAAGTATCTATTTCATTATTCTGATAAAATCTATCCAAAATACAAGTCAAACAATTTTTAAACCCCTGTATCACAGCATCTATGCTATGTGCTAAGCTATATCTGAAGCTAAGAGCTGTATTAATGTCATATGTTGTTTCAAAACTAAAATTCAGTACTAGTTACCATTCATGTAAAGATTATTGCTAAAAATAACAACTTAGTATCTATGTCCTAGTGTTCATTGGTGATTTGTTTTAGTTACAGCAGAGGGAATCAACAGCTTCAATGACCTATAACTCTTCTTATATAACTCTAAGAGCAGGAATTTTACGGCAACCTTTGAAGATGTCAAACTGGGTCTAAAATTTTAACTTTTATAATATGTATTATGGATTGATAAAAATTAGTCCCTCCTCTCTTCCTTTCTTGACTTTTCTGTTTTTTTTCTACTCCTTAAATGAATTCCTCAAAGACTGACTACAGAAATAGAGAAAATTCCACAGATGTTTGACATGTCAACCAAGTGCAGGATGGCTGGAGTAAGGAGAATAATACTATTAAATATAGGCAAAAAAAAAACCATAATGATATTATAGTCTACAACTTTAACAGGGCAAAAGGAAAAGACAATACAAATAAAATTACTAATTCTGTAACCCACTTAGGTCTAGCTAAAAACAAACACAACTAAAAAAAGTTTTAAAAAAAGTTACAATGGAAAAATAGTTTTCCCTTTGCCATTGTGTATATATATTGCAAAAATCATTTCTGGGTCAGGGATGAGCTTTTGTGTCTTCTTTCTTTTCTGAGTGTGGAGATTTTTTTTTTTTAGAATTTATGAAAGTCTTGTGCCTGCTTTCTCAGTCTGTATGAGTTCATATGTGTATCAGTCCTGTTATGTCTGGAAGACAATATGTTCTTGGAATCATCCATTTTCTCTGGATCGTACAAGGTTTCTGCCCTCTTTATCATAAGAAATGAGTTATTTTCATTAATTCAAAGTGACACTCAATGTAGAATAAAAAGTGGAAAGTCAGTGAATATCTCAACCACACCCCAGGAGAGGCGCCATATCCAGAAGCCATTGGCCAACACAAAACATACTCCATTGTTTGGTGTGTGCACTCATCCATATGTGCACGTGTGTATGCTTTCATGTGCATGTGTGAGAGTCTGTGTGTGTTTATGCACATTCACGACTGTGAAGCCTTTTTCTTTGACTTTTAGATGTTATTATGAATATTAAAGAGCCAATCAAATGGCCTCCAAGTGTATAATAAGTTACTTTAAATGAAGGCTTGTTAACAGTGATGCTTTTTACCTACCAATAAATAAATACCAATAATTATTAAAAGTATGTTGGTACAGTGTGGAATATGAAATGTTGAATATATATATTTATAAGTAGACAAAGTGGACGTTATATTTTAAGGATCAAAATGTTATATTCAATATTATTTTATTAACATGGAGTGATCTAAAAAGAAAAAGTTGACTCTGCCTATGATTTTATACTTATATTTCTATCAATTTATTTTAGTCTAGTCTAAGTAAAACAGAAACCGCTGGCTGCCCCTAAGGTATCCCTGAAGTTCTCTTTCTAGAACAGTTTATAGTCAATGAAAATTCCAATACAGATGTGTAGTTCAGTATATATGCATCTGCGTCTTCCCAGTCATTCCCAAACCAACACTAAATTCAGTGAAAACACATTTAAATGCATCTGAGATATTCTATGCAAATGTAAATCAAGACCATTGCATTGTTCCTAACATATTTATGATATTCAGGGCGTAGCTTACCTTCAATACAATATAACTTTTAAGAGCCTATGATAGAACTCATAGACTTGATTATCATATTCCCTACAGCAGTATCTGCACAAAAAATGTGAAAGTTATTTCAGCTAAGCAGCAGAAACTTTTTCCAAATAGTGTCAGTGCTATTCCTGAGAAGATTCTCTATAAAACTGAAGTGAAATGTTTTGCAAATATGTAGTTTTCAACTTAACCATAGTTACTTCATAAATATGGAAATGTATATCTGCTTTCTGTCTGCTCTTTTTCTTTCTTATTTTTTAAATTTTTTGAAAAATATTACTACATTTTAATCATAATAAGAACATTTAAAATGTTTACTCAAATGTCATTTGTTTATTCTGAAATTTCTAAGGATGTATTTTTATATGAATATTAAAAGAAAGTTCTGCTTTTCAATTTTTATATTTTTTGGAATTCATACTTAAACTTCTTATTGCTAAATTTTCATGCTGATGATTTTGTATTAAACATTGCAAATGTAATATTTCAAAACCGAGGGAATGCACAGGAACAGCAAACAATCCAGTTCAGCAATACTTGAGTTGGAACTGACCTGACTGCCTCCTCTCCAAGAACTAGTTTTCATAGTACCAAAAGGCATCATTTAAGTTTCAAAAGGAATGAAGCAACCCCATGTCCTACCCTGCTATGATACTTGGGAACCATAAGAAACAGCATGTCATGACCTCTGTAAGTATAGAATAGCACATTTACCTTGACTGAAACCAAAAGAATTCTTATTGGACCCAAAATCCACTCAATAAAAGAGAGATCATGCCTAGTACTGGAATCCAATCTTACTATTCAGGGCTAATGAATTGTGAATCTTGAAAAAGAAGCTTCAACCACCATTAAACCATCATAATCCGTATTTACACTCTAAATATTTGTCCTCATACTCACAGGCAAGGATTGGCTCTATCCTCCATTCAGGAAAGGTCTCTTTGCAACAGATGGTGAGCATTAAAGAAAACCACAGCCAATCAAAATGTAAATTTAGGGAGCTTAGTCTCAGTGGATACATCTGTTAGACAATTCCAGCAATGTAAGGCTTGGGGAACATTGTAGAGGATGGGGCAGGCAGATTGTAAAAGTCAGAGTGGGAGAAATCCTCTTCCCCAGGGGAGAGCCTGACAATTGTTTATCAATTACTAAAAGGTCAACCCATAAAACACACAGGTAACATTATACAATTGAGCTGCTACTCTTTAGGAGCGTATGCAAACACATATACAGGGAAAACACACTCAGTGAAAAAGATGGCCGCGAATTCGAAAGAGAGAAAGGATGGATATATAGGAGAGTTTGGAGAAAGGAAAGACAAGGGAGAAATGATACAACTATATTGTAATCTCACAAGTAAAAGTAAGATGCAATTGGTAATTTTTATTTAAAAAGGTGAACATGTTTAAAGCACTTGTAATCACAGGATTGGGCCTGCAGAGTCAGCAATCCGTGGGAACTCACTGGCCACCTAGTGAGTTCCTAGTGAGTATTCAAGCTTCAGGCAATTTAGAGATCCCATGTTAAATAACAAGGCAGATCACATCTGGGGTATCCCTCTGATCTCGACACCAATGAGCACATATGTACGTATACCCCAAACACTACACATCTTACATGTGCTGACACATTAACTTTACTGTATCTAAACGTAAATTCCTCACATAGGAACAAACACAGAGAGCAGAACAGGGATGGAGGGAGAAAGGTTGTGGTGATATATTTTGAGAAAATGTCTCTTGCCTTTGAAGAGACAGACTTTTACTGAGCCTTGCATACAAATTAGTAACATGCCAGGAGATCAATTAAGGCTACATACTTATCCTTCTCTCTTATAATGTACACAGCCTGTTCAAATTTAAAAAGTCTCTGAGAAAATGCTGTCACCACACTTATTTGCCTTTAATTCCCCCATGCAATCGGCTTTTACATCTTAAGCCAAATATATAAAATTAATTCTAAGTTCTGCGCTTTTTTTGATGCCTTTGGACCCAAATAATGTGGCTACTTGCCTCTCTGCCTATGTGTGTTCGTGTCCATGTGTGTGCGTGTGTGTGTGTGTGTGTGTGTGTTTGTGTGTATGTGTGTGTGCATGTGTGTGTGTGTGTGTGTATGTCTGTATATCTGTGCCTATGTCTGTTTGTTGTGGTAACCATTTGAACATTGTAGAAACTTTTTCTTCATTTCTGATGCAATACTTTCATTGCTACTCAAAAATACAAAGCAAAATCTTTTGTTAAAAACAGACACAAGAGAGTCAGTCAGGTCAGACACATAAAACAAATAGGCAACACAGACAGACCACAGGAAACTATAGACAAACAGAAACTATGGGAAAAGAAGGAGGAGAATTCAAATTTGGATTTCTTTTTAGTGAAATTACTCCATGACGAAGTTTCAGTATAGGATGTGCCTTGGCAATGTTTTGTTGTTGACGTGGTCTCACTATGTAGTTCTGGGTGTCCGAGCACTCACTATACAGACTTGCCTGGCCTCCAATTTACAAAGATTTTTCTGCCTTTGTCTCCCGAGTGGTGGGATCAAAAAATGTGTGCCATTACTCCCAACTGGACTTAGTCAATTTATAAGTGACTTAAAATTGTAAAACAAAATATATACACAAGAAAAGTAATGTCAAATATTCCATCAATAGCTCTTCTAAGAGCTAAGCAAGTTCAGTAGATGATTTGAGAGATAAGTATTAAGTTCACTTGACAGCTTAATTTATGGAAAAATTATGTTTTCTTTATGATGATGTTTTTCCCATGAAGAACAATGGGCAGTGTTCATATAATCTTTGTAGTAGATTCATAATTTTGTGTTTAATTTTCTCTTTGACTCTTAAGTTTTTTCCTTATAATATTCCGATTTCAAAATAGCACATGATTAACAAAGAAGTGAGATGAGGCAATCAATTTTAGATCACACACAGAAATATTAAACAAATGTAGATCTTTATAGATGAATACAGTTTATATTTATATACATAGTGATTCTCTGATTTAATAGCATATCTATTTATACCTATTGATCAACTGATCAAATTAGTTACGAATGCCTGTTACATGACATATTTAAAGCAAATGAGGAAATTAAATTGTTATATTGATCCTATGTGAACTTATAAAATCTTTGTTTTGTTGTAAGTTGTATAAAATATGTCCAAATATTCAAAGGAATAAGCTTTTTAAAAAAGGGAGCTCATATTTAGTTAAAACACAAACTTTCAAATACTTTGAAATTTCCATGAATACTTTCAAACTTCTGTGAAATTTAAAGTTGTACAAAATAGAAGATATTCAAAAATAAAACTTTGATTTGCACTTAGCAGTTTGCATCACTTAATTTTTGAGCACTGTTTCTTTAATGAGCCTAATTATACTTGATCCACCTCAGAGAACAATCAGAACTACCAAGAAATTTGTCTTTCCAGAAAACAAAGGAATTGTTCATGAAGTAGAGATCTAAGCATCCACTTGTCTTGAATTCTCTACCTGATTGAACACTTTTGATGATCGTTTCTTAGGTACTAATATAAACTTACATTTGAGAACATCAATCTTGTTACTAAGAAACTCTTCCACAAAAGACTTCAGTCTTTAAATTAATTTTAAAATACTTCCCTCATCTTTATCCATCACCTATCTGCCCAGGCACTTTTATAAGCCATTGTCTTTCTGTTATACCACTGTGTGTCTTTGAAGTTTGTTATTGTGGTTAATGAACATTGCTGACAATTCTACAGGATACGAGGACATATTTGCAATAGACTCCTTAGACCACTGTTAAAATATTAAAATTCAGAGTGACTTAAAAATATAACCACTGATGCTTAAAAAGGGAAGTTTGATATACCACTTTTTTCTTCTGTAAACATTTCTGTTAATTACATGGGGTTTGCAAAAGCTTTTACTTCATCCTGGCAGTTCCCTAGAGCTAGCAATTGCTGCTGTTTTTGGTAATTGTGGCAGAATGCCAGTTACACTGCATGATGAACGAAATATCTGCTACAACTGTCACAAGGCAAGAAAAGTCACAAAATATATTTAAGAGCCAGAGGCTTAAAAGTAGGCTCCACACTGAATAATGTAAACACCATTTTATCTCAAACTTCTTTTAACAATGAGAAAATATGTTCTCATACAAAAAGCTAACAAGAATGATCACATTTCACTATTCAGCCCTAGCTAGTATTTTATGATCAATGCACAGAAAAACAGATCACAGTAAAAAATGAGGAGTAATATTTTTATTTATAGAATTAGTCAACTGAGCAGAGCTTTTATATTTTCCGGCTAACACACAAATCAGTATTTGCAAGTAATGAACATCACACAGGTGATTTAGTTAGTATTTGTTGTTAATTTTAACCATGTTTCATGTACAGTTTGAGAAGGGACAGTGACTTTTCAAAGATAATTGGAAGATATGTAAAGAACATATTAATCACTGCTCAACACACTGAAAATAACTGTATTTCCCATTATTTACTTGAATCTGCTTGTTAAGAAATAAAAATAAATTGTACAATTCTGCTTTTATTTTACTGAAAATAAGAACATTGACACAGTACCTGTTCTTGCTCAGGGTTCTAAAAATGCAGACATAACTCGTAGGATGTTATTTTGTTGAGGAAGACTATCACTTATTCTGACAAACTTCTCATTTTCTTCACAAGGTAAATGGTACATGGGTACTTTAATTTGTCCCGATGTCTTTTGTATCTGTAAATGTGACTGCATGCATGCAATTTATAATTTAAATTGGCAATATAAAATTACATTGAATGTTATTTATGTCTACAATTTTCACAATAATAGGGAAGGACTGGACCAATCACTTTCTTTGATATGTTATATTTGTGTTTTACAGTTTTTCTACTTCATTTGCTCTTTCTGTGATAAAGTACCCTGGCAAAAAAAAAAAAAAAAAAAAACACTCAGGGGAGAAGTTTATTTTGGCTAATACATCTAGAGAGATAGAGTCCAAAATAGCAGTAAGGACAATGCAACAGTGAGGGAAGGCATGACCAGAGGAACAGCTGCATGACTGAATACATTTCATTCCAATATGGGGAAGTAAATAATGAACAGCAAGTGGTAACCAAGCCTCTGTTAAGATGTGTACTACAGGATTGACACAAGAAATACAGGATTATAGATGACACTATGAATAAACACTAGGAATGGAATTCTAAGTTAATGAGAAATTACAAATAACTAAGGCAACTGACTATGTCCTTTGAGGTCAAATTTGGGGAAGAATGTTGGCAATTGGTTCTAATGCTTTGTCTTATTTTGGCTCCCCAAAAACCCTGTGCTTTCAGATATGAGGCTATGAGGCTTCCTGTCACCCAGGGGGCTTCAGTGGATAATAAAGAATTGCCATACAACCAATGGCTGGGCAGGGAGATGGAGCCGGACTTTTAGATTGTGTGTGTGTGTGTGTGTGTGTGAGAGAGAGAGAGGGGGGGGGAGGGAGGGCGCGAGGGAGGGAGGGAGGGAGGGAGGGAAGGAAAGAGGGAGGGAGGGAGGGAGAGAGGGAGGATTAGACATAAGAGCTACAGGAAAGAAAGCAACCAGCCATGTAAGAATTCGGTGGGGAATGTGACCATACCTACCACAACCCTGACTGACAGAGACAAAATGTTGATTTAGCGAGTTGACTCAGGAAAGTTGGAGAGAGACTGTATGTTAGCTGTGGGGAGGATTAGAAATATCCAGCCATTGAGTTAGTCAAATTAGATGTGTGTCTGTGTGTGTGTGTGTGTGTGTGCTTTGAGAATCCAGAGAGGTCTTTGGTGGGTGCAGTATGCCTGCAGTAAGCTGGGAACCAAAGCAGTTTAACAAATTCACCACAACAGATGAGAATAAGCAAATTGAAATACGTGTATAAAAGATTCAGGCTTTTGCTTCTTTACCTGTATGAAATTGCATTTTCATAATTTTTAAAAGTAAACATGCATGATTTATACACGTAGCAATTCTGAAACATTTTTCTGTACTTATTGAGCAAGGTACTCAAGTGATTCTACTTCCAACATTGAATATAGATGACAGGTGATGGCATTGTCTGTGTCCAGTGATGGCTCAGTAGATTAGGACATTCTGGTTCTCAGGAGGCCCGAGGTTTTCCACACTTCCTTCACTAGTATGGATCATGTGAAATTATATGTGACTTGTTTGGCATCTTCATCTCCAAAGATGATAAAGAAAAGGTTTTGAGACCATTATGCTGATCCCAAGTGTTTTCTGTCCACTTCAGGTGCTTACAAACTGGAACCAGGCTTGTCCTGCAGGCTGTCTACCCTAAGAAGCATCTGCTGCTGGGAGACTAGCTACTGAGAGGCTCTTCTCACCCCCACCATCTTTGTCCTTGAATTTTGTTTTCTGTGTTTGCAGATATAATGTGAGGTCTTTTATACGAGTGTTCTTTGTGCAAGGGTGGGCATGCTAATGGTGGTTCGTAGGTACCTTGGTTATCAGATCTTACCCAATACCTTCACACAAAATGTTGAACCTTGAAATGTATATCATTCCACTTCGAATTATCTGTATTGTAATGAACACTCAACAGGGATTGCTTTCAAGGAAAGAGAAAATTGGTAAGATAACAGGTTACTAATTATTAGCCTAATAAGTTTCTGTTAGAGAAATAATTTTAAGTCACAATTTTAATATTTGTAATATGTTTCCATGATAGGAATGTTTCTCTCAATTTAGTGAAAAATTACCAAAATTCACTAAACTTATATGTTATTCTGCTGTTCTGAAATTCCCCCATATAAATGCAGTACCCCAAAAGAACTATGGCCCTCTGGAGAAGATGCTGGGGACACACTGATTCCTGGTTATGAGGAGTGGGCTGAATAGCTACCATAAGTAGGAGAAAGAAAGAGGGGCTATACAAAAAAAAAAAACCTCTCAGAAATATTTTAACTTTTTACTTTTTAAGAAAACTTTTTAAAATCAAGTTGTAGTAAAAGTTGTGAAAGAACATTAATAAGGCATTAAGTAATTATCTCTAGTTTTTTGTTCCACTTTAAGTTTAGCTCTGTGTTGTAATTGCTTCTGTTCTATAGATTATATGCAGATATGAACACTACTTGACTGGATACTGTTATATCTGCCAGCACAATGCTCAAGTTTAAACCTCAAATGACAAATCACAGTGATTTCAGAATACCTAGCATGAGTCTAAAGGAGATTTGGATTCTTTTGTAGCTGGTTAATCAAAGAAGGATCCCTACCATAAAAATGGACAACATTCTTAAGTGTTAAAATGTAGACAACACTGTGGAAAATTAATTTCTTTATTACAAATAGGAAATTTTGCCGGGGTTTCTTATAGAAAGACATAGCCAAAAGCTAACCCACAGCTACAGCTGTAGGTAGCACCCATTTAATTCATCACTGTCACTTCATGAATTAGGAGCTAGCCATCCATTTTCTCACTCTACCTCCAGAATGAAGTAAGGTTTATAAAGCTCAAATCTGATAGTTCACTTTCATAGCCTATTGATTAGAGACCCATCAGTTTTGTTTCGGGTCACTTCACAAACTCACATGATTTTCAAAACGAAAACCAATTTCTCATTGGTGTTTATGCTGGATGAGGCATATACATAGGGATAGGACAGGATACTTTCCTACTTTGTGAGTATTTTAATATCACTCCTTATACCTGGGTTGTATATGAGTATGATTTCACATCCCAGAAAACGTCAAAGAAACCTTGAGTATTTTAGTGACATAAGTACCCATGTTGGTCCATTTTTTTAAGAAGAAAGATGCATATTTAACATACTAAAGATTTTTTAAACACTAAGAATAATAGCAATCTGTTATATGTAGATAGTAAATCTGAAAAATAAATCTTAGCAGCTCTACTATACTGATTACTGTAAGAATACACATTTTCAAACACTTAAACATTAAAATGTGCAGAAATTACATGAATTATATCAAAACTAACATATAAGAAGCCCCCAAATTACTGCTTAAATATAGATGATTTAGATAATGTCTATAGTTTAGCATCAATGTTCAGAGAGCATGATATAAGTGTCAAATTTTTTATGCATATCTTTTTACTATAAAAACTTTGATGTAATTCCACAACAGTCTCTGTCCTTTGTTTTAGGACATTTAGAACAAACATAAAACATTCTAAAATGGTGGATTTGCTTGAAGTTTCAAATGATGTGCAGGACACAAGACAGTTTATAAGTTTCTATAATGTCTTTGTCACAGGACTGGTTTAGAGAGGAAAAGGTTATTCTGGCTTCTCTGTCTGAAATGGGGAAGGCTTGGAGTCACAGCTATTTGTGTGGTACAGAAGAGGAACAGCTATAGTAGCACCTCAGGTTCAGTGTAGTTTTCCAGGGCTTCAACACTGACATAACTTTGCCAGCTGTTCCACCTAAGAAAAACTCTGTTCCTCTCAAAATAACACAAGCTTGGGAGAGGTCGTTCAAAACAGGATCCCAAAGTAGGTGCTTCAGATTCAAAGCATAGTACACAGCAAAACAGCCCATTTTTTCTTTTGGAAATTTCCTCTTTTGATATGCTGTAAAAAACATATTTTTATTTTATTTTTGAGATAATAAAATTACAGCATTCCACCCTTCATTTTTGGGGGGAGGGGGTCCTACAAACCTTCCCATAAACCTTCCCAATCTCCTTCAAACTCATTGACTCTTTCTAAACTAATTGTTATTATATGTAAAAACATAAACATACATTTGTATTTCTAAATATGACCTGCTCAGTCTGTGTATTGTTACTTGTATGTATGTTTTTGGTGCTGACCACTCAGCACTGGACAAGAAATCAGTGTTCTTTCTTCTAAAAGATAACGTCTCTCCCGCCCAGCTTTACTCAGTGGCCTGTAGTTCCATGTGTAGGTCTCAAGCCTCATGGGCTTTCCTCATCCACTATGGTATTTTTATTTGTGTCAGCATTGTTCTCATGTTGGATGGTCATGATGGTGGGGCTTTGGGGTGTAGATTTTATTCAAAGCAAAATCCTTGATTAAGGTTTATTAATTTCCAACACACTTCACCAGCTTCTCCAATACTTATGACAAAGCACAGGACATGTATTGTCCAACAAACCTTTGCTGAATTAAAAAAGTATATATATATATATATATTACTTACAAGACTCTCCAAATATGTTCAAATGTTGAATGATTTTGTCAAAACAAATGCTTTAAATGTTCTCTTTCCTAATAAAATACCTACAAAGTTCTGATTTTTAGCAGAGCGTATAACACAGTGTCACTATGTTAAAAAATTTTAAAAAATTGCATAAACTTAAACATTGCGTGTTAATACACTAAGAATGTTGTGTCTCAAATTGCAAATGCTTTAGCATATTTGTGATAAAATGTAGTTGAAAGTAAAATTAGTAAAAAATATTTTAAAGATATCTCTATCAATTCTTCTATGATCAATAAAGGAAAACAAATTCTAACCGATTTTTAAAATATTTTTCTAATAAAGCACAGGTTATTATAGAGATTAAAAATAAAATTCAATGCTCTACTTCCTGAATTATTGGTTCCAACCTAATAATTCTGTCTAATTTTTTATAAAATCAAATTTTCTGCTCTTTCTTGTGTTCTTTCTTTTCAATCACTAATTATCTGTGAAGTGGATAATTAGCATTCAACAGCTCTGAATGGCGCTATTATGAATCACACTTATCTAGTCAGGACTCCATTAATTCCTTCCCTCAGATAAGGAACCAAACTACAGGATAAAGTAAATGAATGACAGTAGGGTGGCATCATACATTCGGAAAAATAAAATGTATAATATAATGATAGAAAAGATGCAGGAAATTCAAACTAATAAAACTATGTTTTCTTGATATATCAGAAAAGTGTTAGTCAGGAATGTCTACATGCATTGAGTAATGTTGGTATCATTTAGTTTAATATCAAAATATCTAAATAAGATTCGTCTTATTTTAATTTTAACAATCAACACTTTCAGCTACACAGTTTTGTGCACATATTTAGTTCTTTATATAATATTTTATAGTTGTATATTAAAAAATATTTACTTAGAAAACAGAATTAGTAAAGTTTTTGACACTGTAAGTATTTCAAAATTTCCAAATACATTGTAACATACAATTTATTGATATCTGACATAAATTCCAAGCTACTATAACCTCTATTGCTACTTCTCCTATTATAGAGCTTAAAATGTACACCATACGTATGTATGGTTGTATATAAGTTATATTATGCTGCATTTGATATATATTTTTATTAGTTTATTTAGGGCTTGTGTTACTGAGCTTTGTGTATCTAAGAAAAATAAGATCGTTATATCTAAGAAACAACATAAAGTTTCTATATACTATGAATTTTCTTATGTTTAAGTTTTTGTGAAAATTTTTGTGTTTACTAGTTGGACTATATCATCATAAAATATATAGATTACAGGACATGTAAAAGATTGACAAATACCTGCATATCATGATAGTAAAATAAATCAAAATTTATCAACTAATGTATAATTTATTTATAAAAATAATATATTATAATATATTCATTTTATTGTTATTTAATCATGTTTGTGTGTGTGTGTTTGTGTGTGTGTGTGTGTATGCATGTACATTATAAATATAAATCCCTGTGGACACCTGAGACCTCAGTTAACCCAGGTGCTTTAAATATACGGGTTTTTGAGCAACCAGCTATGAGTGTTAGATACTGAACTTAGATCCTGTGCAAATAAAAAAAAATTAAAATAGACTAGGTTGACAGTAATCTCTTTCTCTATCTCTACCACCAAAATTTTATTTTGTTCTGTGATTTCCCCTTAGAAATTTCAACAGGGAATAATTTTTAATGAATAAACATTACTTAATGTTGTTATGATTATTATGGTATGTTAAATGCTTCATGTCAGCATGAATCACTGAAAGTTATCCTTTCCATGAATTAAATCACAAATGTAATCTGCTCACTTGTGCTTTAAATCCTGAGTTCAGATACTTGCTATTGTGAAGGCTGTGAAGGTTTTACGAGGGGAACACTGGCTGTTGGAAGTAAGCCACTTAGGGAGTACCCAAGATTATATACACGTTGATTAGAGTTTTCTCTTATGTGCTTCCTGGCATGCCACAGTGGAAGGAACCATCTTCATCATCTTTCTCATCAGTACCTATCTTGCTGCAACAACTGCCATACCTTATACCACATGACAAGTGAATTACCTATGACATCATGAAACAAGTTTTGTTTCTTTCAGGTATTGTGGACAAGCCAATACAAGAGGAAGTTTTGGGGTGGTGGGAACAGTAAGAACTGGGGCTTCATGCTCTTGAAAGATGTTTCTTAACTAAGTCCTTCCTGTTTCACTTGACTTCCTAGGATTCTTCAGAAAGCTCACAAAGCCACAAGTTTGTTCTTGCCACTGCTTTGACTCACTGTATCCAACTGCATGCAATAAATCCTCAAAGCAAGAGCCCACAAGAGAAAGAGAAATCTCTCTCTCTCTCTCTCTCTCTCTCTCTCTCTCTCTCTCTCTCTCTTACACTCCACATTTTACTGCTCCCCGACCCGTCCACCCTCCAACTGTCTACATCTCATCCCTTCTACATCCCATCCCTCCAACCCCACCTTGTCTCTAGGAGGTTGTCCCGACCCCCACCCAACCTGACCTCTAAACTCCCTCTATTGAGGTTTAGGTGGATCATTTCTGATTGAACACAGAACCAGCAGTCCTCTGATGTATATGTGTTGGGGGCTTCATATCAGTTGGTGTATGCTGCCTTTTTGGTGGTCCAGTGTTTGAGAGATCTTGGAGGTCCAGATTAATTGAGACTGCTTGTCGTCCTACAGGGTCATGCTCCTCCTCAGCTTCTTCCTGTCTTTCCCTAATTCCACCACAGGAGTCAACAGTTTCTGTCCATTGGTTGGGTGCAAATATCTGCATCTGACTCTTTTAGCTGCTTGTTGGGTCTTCTGTAGGGCAGTCATGATAGGTCCCTACTTGTGAGCCTTCCATAGCCTCAGTAATAGTGTCTGGTCTTGGGGCCTCTCCTTGAGCTGGATCCTACTTTGGGCCTATTGCTGGACCTTCTTTTCCTCAGGCTCCGGCAACCCGCCTCACCACATTTGATGCCCTGTCTTCCTGCTAAGGTGGGCTGTATAAGTTCCCTCTCCCTACTGTCAGGTATTTCATCTAAGGTCCCTCCCTTTGAGTCCTGAGAGTCTCTTACGTTGCAGGTCTCTGGTGCATTCTGGAGGGTCCCCCTACCTCCTACCTCCCTAGGTTTCCTGTTTCCATTCTTTGACCCTCAGGACTTCAGTCCTTTCCTCTTACGCAACACCAGATCAGGTTCCCCTCTCCACCTCCTGCCACTGTCCACTTACCCTCCAGGTCCAGCCCTTCTTCCCCACTTGTGATTGCTTTCTACTCCCTCCCCAGTGGGACTGAGGATTCCTCACTTGGGCCCTTCTGTTGGCCTTTTTGAACTCTGTGGACTATATATTGGGTATTCTCCTCCTCCTCCTCCTCCTCCTCCTCCTCCTCCTCCTCCTCCTCCTCCTCCTCCTCCTCCTCCTCCTTCTCCTCCTCCTCCTCCTCCGC
>NW_021620932.1:5906439-5918476 GCF_004785775.1 Grammomys surdaster
GGGTTGGGGGAGCCCTTTCTTTTCTTTCCTTCCTTCCTTCCTTCCTTGGTTCCTTCCTTTCTTTCTTTCTTTCTTTCTTTCTTTCTTTCTTTCTTTCTTTCTTTCTTTCTTTTGACTAGTATCCACTTATTAGTGAGTACATACCACGTATGTCCTTTTGGGTCTGAATTACCTTACTCAGGATGATATCTTCTAGTTCTGTCCTTTCTCTCTCTCTCTCTCTCTCTCTCTCTTATTTATATTTGTACACTGTAGCTGTTTTCAGATACACCAAAAGAGGGCATCGGATCCCATTATATATGGTTCTGAGCCACCATATGTTTCCTGGGAATTGAATTCAGGATGTCTAGAAGAGCAATCAGTGCTCTTAACTGCTGAGTAATCTCTCCAGCTCCCTTTCCCTTTTATTTCCTTTAAAACATTCAATCATTTTGTCTTAGTTATAATGAATATCGATGTAATATTATCATTCTCATAAAGGTATTTTTCTGTTTCTCTCCTTCCTCCACACTTTCCAGTCCCTCTGCATCCACACTAACCCTTTCCCCCAGATCAACCCCCTGTTTCCTTTCAGAAAAGAGCAGACCTCCTCAGGGTATCATTTTAGAACCCTGCATTACAAGATGGGTCAGCCGTTAAAGGTCAGGCTAAAAGTCAAATACATATGATAGCCATTTTTGGAAACATGATCAAAGAATGATAGTTGAATAACAAGGATATTATTATGTTTATTTTTTAAGAAGATGTTATTCAAGAGCCCACATAAATTTTCATCTGATTGGAGAATTTAAGTGGGGATAATTTGAAAGCAATCCAATTGAACAAATGTAAATCATATCTAAGCAGACAAGCAAATATAATATAGTCATGTTAAGTATTGTCTACATTTTAAAAACACTGATAAATATGATCTCTTGCCTTCGGGATATAGTTGATATAATGTCAACTTTAAAAACAGTAACTCCAAGTGATGAGAAATAATGCATAGGCTAAATCTACTTTTTAGTAGAAAGAATGAACAGTTTTCACAATTCCTCTAAGGAATGTGTATCAATTCCTACCAAAAAACACATACAAACAAAACTACAGATTTACTTCAAAAAAAAATAATGTCCCTAAGTATCGTTATATAAGTTGCTCAAAGTTTTCAGATACAAATTATAAATAAAAAATAAAATATATAAACTATCTGTTCTCATCACTGTGTCAAAAATTAACTAAACAATTTAAGAGATGTAAGTTGTATTTCTGTTAATGACTTCAGGGACAGTAGTCCTTTGTGATATGGAAAGCATGGTGTCAGGAGTGGCTTCCCTCTGTAATAGAAAGTGGCTTTGAAGCAGGAATGTACCTCATAGTGAACAAGGAAGGAGAGATCTGGACAAGAGCAGAACTAGGGTGTAACCTTTAAAGGCCACTACCTAGAACTTAGCTTATTCCAAGTATTCCTCAAAAATGTAACAGGATCCCAAAATATTAACACCAATTTGGGACAAATAATTTAATTCGTGGAATATTTTACATTGGAAGCAATAGCTTTTAATCTTCTTTTCCAAGTTAAGCAATTTTTTCCAAAAATCTAAAAACTTTGAATATTAGATGAATCATTTTGGTTTTACCTTTTTAATAACTGTCAGTGTTATTTGTCCATGAAATCAATGTGTATACCAGACTGACCTTGAATTTATGAAACTCTTGGTTTCAGCCAAATTAGTTCTGGGAATACTAGCACGATTCAGTGTAATAGGCTTAAGACTAATCTTAAGACATTTCAATCTATGATACACTAAATAATAGCTAAGTAATTATTAATATATTATTAATTTTGTAATATAGTAATTTAGTAATATATTATTAATTTTGTAATTATTAATATATTATCAATGATTATTTTGTCTAGCTACCTCTATAGACCTTATTCTACAATAAAAAAATGAATGAATAAATAGATAAATAAATAGATAGGTAGATAATATCTTTTGATTCAACATAAAAAACTGGATGCTTTGGTTTCTATCTACAATACTAGTCTTCCTAGGAGGAGCTGTGAGACAGAGATAGGATTATTGTCAGAAGCTCTGAGGACAGTTTAGGTTGGATGATGAAGTGCAGCAGAAACATGAGGCACCCTGCCTTCATAAGGTGGAAGATGTAAAGCAGACTTCTGAAAGTTATACTCCACACATGGAGTGGAAGGCATTAACACAAACACATAAATTAATTCAAAACAAAATAAAATTTAAGAGAAAATTTCTCAGAGATAGGATTATTAAAAGCAAAATTTCTCTAGTTTTGAACAGTGGCCATTAATGGCCCCTTAAAAAGTAAGTTTCTTAACAATCTGGTCCCATTTATATTTTTTCATATGTCATGACCATGTATGCAACTACATGTATTTATGTTCATTTAAATCGAGATCAGGAACGTGGAGGAGGAATGGGTGGCTTATTCAAGATGTGGAATTTAAGTAGCCTTAAAAATTAAAAAAAAACTAATTAAAAAAACAAATTAATTGTAGTTGTTTATGATCCTTTGAATTAATAATTGATTGTAACCAAAGTCTATCTGCCTCCAAAATCAACACTAAAACCACCTTCCTGTTATATTGCAGTAGGGATTTGAGGAATGAAACTATTGCAAAATCTTGGAAAATATTAAATAAGTAGCAGCCTAAAAATTGGTGACACTTCAGGTAGGTTAAGTAGAATCTGTTCGTTATGTTAATCATGCCTGTACTTCCTCATGGCTTATATTCGTATTCTCTGTAAAAGATGAATAGGTTAAGTAAAGGAAACATTAAATGTATTTACTTATTAAATATTCCTAGACAAATACTTAACTGTGCTGCTTCAAACTTTATAAGCTTTCACTCACTTACATTTCTAGACATTTTCTTGTCATTACAAATCATAACATAGATTGAACATGTCATTTTCGTTTACTGAACTCCACTCTCGATATTTTAGGATGTATTTAGAAAAGAAATAAAATACATAATTACCTATGTAACCCATGAAATGTACAGAAGTCATTATTTTATTTTAAATAATTGTACCAAATAAAAATGAATTGAAAGCTGGAGGAATTATCTCAACATAAAACCAATCCCCACATTTTTGTTATCCTCCAGTCCACTGGAAAGCAGATTATCAATATTATGTAATTACAGCTTATGTTGCCGTTTGAATTGTTCTGGCTTACTCCAAAAATATCACCCTGTTGCCCGATTAAAGAAAAAACACCAAGTAGGTTGATACAGCACTAATCTTCTGAGCTATTTTAAATAAGCCAAGAGAACAGAATATGCTGTCATAAAGAAAAGCCTGCCGGCTTTTCACACATTTTCTTTCCTTTTATCCTCTTTGCCTGAGAGCCATGATTCTTGCCTCCTAATAACGAATTCCCAAGCTTCCCTTGAATTTCTTTTGCTCTGTAACAGTCCAATGAGTCTTTATCTATCGCTCCAGACAGCCATCTTCTCAAATCACCTGGAGATGTGAATGATAACCCTATCACCTGTGAGACAGAAACATCAAAATTCTGGCCACCATTCAACAAGATAGCTTTTCTTATCTGAAGCTATCCATCTATGATGTGTAAGGACAGAGCCTTCTCTCAGTAATGCAGCTGGTTATAGCAACTAAGAATAGCACAGGCTTCTGTCCAGATGATGTAGAGTAACTCACCTTCATCAAAATGAACTGGCCTAGGATGCTTGACACCCGAAGGACAACTGTAACACCCTGCATTAAGTAAATTACAGATAGATTGAGTCCAAAATATGACTACAGTTTTGCTCAAATTTGTATCCTTTGATATCTGTAAGTAGTTTGTTCTTTTTATAATTTTAGTTTATAACAATACAAATGATTATCTAACTTCTGTTATATAATCCAAAACACTGGCCACAGCTGTATAAGATTAGAGAAAAAACGAAATATTTTTGAGTACAGTTGCAATTTAAATCATGTAAAATTCATGAAATATGCATGGCCTTATTCTATTTTTGTCAGATGACATATCCTTCATATTTGAAGTTTCTGTAACATTTCTTTTTAAATGTAGTCATATGTGAAGGATCGTGACAAACTCCACAGTGTGAATGAACACAAATAAGCAATGATAAGGGAGAGTGTCCTTTGACCACTATGGAATGGGTGATTATTTTATCACTTGCATAAATTCTTTAATCGAAAATGAGTATTCTTCTCAGTAACAAGATAGATTAAAAAAAAAACTTGATATGTTCTCTGTTTGAATAAATGAAACAACACTTTGCCTTACCAGTATAAAGCAGTTCATTATTCTCAATGTAAATATTAAACCCAGGAGAAAAAAATGTCTCAGCTATTTATAGGTGCTTGATGACTCATTTAGTTCAATCCTGGGAACCCAACAAGTAAAAGGAAAGAACTAACTCTTGTTATCTACCCTCTGACTTCCACAGGCATGCTATGATACATATATAAGCAAACACACACAAATGGACTAAATACATGAAAAACAGGTGTAACTTAGTTTTATTTTTATACATAGAGAAATAGCTATATTTTATTTATTTTTATTATGACCATTTTACTTTTTGCAGATCTTCTCTTGGAATACAAGTCTCATCAGGTATGGAGAAAGTCTGATATGAGAAAAAGCACTTTCCTTGAAGTAATTTTAAAACTTGAGTTACTAAGACAAAAATGAAAGCACTGCGAGCGCATCACTCCCGTTCCAAGCTCTTTAAATCTTAATGACTTTACTCTAGAAATGGACACAGGCTTTCCTTTCCTACTTCCACTTTCGAACTCACGTTAATGGTTTAGGTGTTTGCAGTTAAAAGGAGCTGAATAGCTCTAGATACATTATGGCTCCTCTCTTCTTTAAAAAGAAGACTTGAGGTTTTGCATAATTTACGTAGACTTCAGGTACTAGAGGTATTAAAAGAGTTTTATTAAAGGGGTGTGTGGGCAGTGAAATGTGCACCAGAGTGACATTTTCTAATTGTCAGTGGTACATTTCAATAAACTGCAGGCTCACCTGCCAATCACAGGATAAAGGCCAGGCATAGAGCAGTGTTTGAATTAATTATTAATATCAATTGGCTATTAGAGCTCTTTGGTTTCTTGCTGTGTGGTAAAGCGTATCGGTAGAAGTGCTGGATAGTACGCAATTTGCATGCAGATGGCTCTTAGTTATAATAAATCTTAGAAAGTTCTAATTCTCACTTGACCTTCTCCAACTTCCTTTTGTGGGGTCAGTCACACTGATGATATTACGATGTCTTAATTAGCTTGGATAGGTACGCAGAATCTGAAACCTGAACAGATGAAGGAAATAGGTCAAGGTATGGAGAAATGGGACTATTGCTTACTCTCTGTCACTACATCTTGTCCAGTGTTTCAGGTGAACGACAGCTGGACTATTATTTCAGATATCTACTTATAAAACATTTTTATTATATCCATTAATGTCCATCAATTCTTTATGCTAATCATTTCCCTGTGCCTGTTTGCCATGCATGCACATATGTTGCTATGCAGTGCCCTATCCTGATTATCATCTTCTGCTCTCACCTCAGATAAATGAAAGCTATTGTTGCTCTTCCTGTGAAAAGTCACACAAATGCTGTGATTAAAGCTTATCTTTCAAAAAAAATTATCTCATTCACTTTTACAGATTTATAAACAAAATGCATTTGGCAACAAATAATAACAAAATATATTCATCAAAAATAGGATATAATTTGCAAATCTCTACAATGTTGTTTTACATCTGAGTGTCCCAAATTGATCAAAATTTTAAAAATTAGCAAGGAAGCATTACAAAGTCAATGCCATATAGGTAACAGTGAGTAGACTTCAATATCTATTTAATATTGTGTTTCTAGCCTAAATATCCCTTCTTCTACTTTTTATCAATAAAATTGCAGCAATCACTAAATTCAATAGAAAAAACTAAGTAAATTAGAAGTCTTATAGCTACATTAATACACAACTGTATCTGTCAACATAACTATAACTATATATGAAATTATACAAATATATAGTTGTATATATAATATGCTACCAAACTAATATTGATCAGCTTTCCATCAATGTAAAATATTCCATCAAGAATATTCCTATAAATAAATAAAGGATTTGTTTTGCATCTCAGTTTTCTAGATTTCTGTTGCGGGAGATATTTAATTCGGTGGCATTCAATCTGACTTTTCTTAATTGGCCACCAGAGGCAGCACTGGCCTTACCACCGGTGCTCAGCTAGGGCCGCCCACTCAGGCAGTCAGAGGCATCAGCCCTGCCACCCATGAGAAGCCAGCGTGGGAGATGGCTCTGCCAATCTTCCACGCTGTCTCCACAAGGCTGGGCATTGCCCAGACCATCCCTTCATCCACACGGGCCCCGTAAGAAAATGAGACTCTAATGCTTAAAGATTAATCAAAGGCTTTATTTATTTGGTAATGCTCAATAACAATATGCCCATACAATTAGAGTTGTTTCCCAATTAGCAAACCTAAATATAAGTTGTTACCCACGACTGCTCTCTACACCTGTGTGGCTCTTTATCCTCCTACATCTCTGCCCTCACTAGCTCCTCCTCTTCCTTTTCCTCTTCCTCTTCTTATTCCTCCCACCTTAGCTCCTCCTACAGATTTCAGCTAATAGTTGGTTATGTTTACCGCATTTGAGCTTGAGCAAGGCAGTGTATCAGGCTGAGTAACTACAAACAGGTACTGCTCAGCTCTTGACTAGGAAGTTTTAAAAAAAATGAGATACGAAATTGCTAGCACCATGCCTTAACTCTTTTTTTTTGGGGGGGGAGGAAGGGGAAGGACAACATTTAATTGAGGCTGGCTTACAGGTTCAGAGGTTTAGTCCATTATCATCAAGGTGAGAACATGGCAGCTTCCATTGCAAAACTCTTAAAGGCTATACTGTCTCCTGTAGAAACAGAGATGTTGCTATGCATTTAACACATGGGGGTTTCGGGAGAGGGCATTTAAAATCTAAACTATAATAAAGCCTAATATAGGAACACATTTAATAAAATAGGCACGTTTGACTATGAGATAAATGTTTGTTGAAATTACAGTTTTTAGGTATTTTAATCATGTTTTAGTGGCAAGACCAGAGAAACACTATCATCATACACCTGTATAATGGCCTCGTCTTTGGGGAAAAATCTTTACCTTAGCTATGTGTAGTAATCTAAGGCGTTTGTCATTTAGCTATTAAGCCATTTTCTATTTTCTTAGTATTCTTTAAGAAAGTTAGAAATAGGTCGTTTTAAAAAAATAAATAAATAAACATATGCCCTGTAAGAACATAATTTCCTGTGCTGGGTCTTCTTGTCTCATTTAAACAAAGCAGAAGGACATTATCTCCTTGGCAGAGATCTGGAAGCCAGCTTTCATTTTCAGCTCTAATGGTCTCATCTGAATACTCATCCCAGGAGTGCAAGCTGACAGAGACCCCATGCTGTGATTCGCACTGCTTAATGCCAAGTTGACGGGTAATAAAGTTATCATAATCCATAATTTAATTATAGATGTTGGTCTCTGTTCTGAGGGAAGCACTGAGAATCTGGCTCCATTTACACTTCTGGGATAGTTCACAAATGATTGGGCTGATCTTTGATACAGGGTCAGGGAGGGAGAAACTTTATAAAATTGCATTCAATCTTACTTGAAAGAAACAGTACACATTTGAATTCAATTTATTTTTAAGTTGTCATGTATATAGTTTCTATGGTGAGTATAAATTTTAATAAGGATTCATGTAGATGCTACAGATATTTGGCTGGATTTTGCATCTCATTTGGATGTAAAAATCGCTTCTCCTTTACTACTGCACATATTCAATACAAAAACAAACAAACAAAAAACTTTCCTACAAGTTAGGGGGGAATGAATAATTGGAAATTGTTTTTCTTTTCCTCAAATAAGAGTGGCCTCATGTAAATTTCATGTGGACTGATGAATTCACAAATACTGTTCAGTTGCTGGCATAGGGCTCTCTTGCTTGAACATTTTGAACAGGTAGTCAGTTCTAGATCCTTTCCAATGAAGTTTTTCCTGCAAGAAAATGTACTTAGTCAGATCTCCTGCAGTCTCTATTGGCATCTACAACTTCTGTGGCTGAGATTCATTAAAGTTTTGAAGACCCTTGAATACGCATTGTTAGAGCAGTTGATCCTCTCTCAGAGAAATTTGATGATTAGACAAAATAATGATTAATAGGTAGACCTACCAACCTGCCTTAATAATTGTTCTATTGCTGTAAAGAGTCAACATGACTAGGCAACTCTTACAAAGGGAAGCACTTATTGAGACTTGCTTACAGTTTCAGAATGTTGGTCAATTATTAGCATAGCAGGAAACATAGCCACATGCATACAGTCCTACAGACATCATGGTGGAGAGGAACTGGAAGGTCTGCATCTGGATCTGAAGACAGAAAGAAAAGAGAGAGGCACTGGACCTGCCTTGGCTTTTTGAAATCTCAAAGCTCACCCACACTGTCACACTATCTCCAACAATGCCACGCCTATTCTAATAAACCCATACCTCTTAAGAGTGCTATAGGTTTGCAACCCCCTAGGAAGAACAATAATATCAACCAACTGGATCGCCCAGAACTCCCAGGGACTAAACCACCAACCAAGGGGTAAACATGGAGGTTACCCATGGCTCCAGCTGCATATGTAGTATAGCAGAGGATGGCCTAATTGGGCATCAATGGTAGGAGAGGCCCTTGGTCCTGTAAAGGCTTGATGCCCCAGTGTAGGGGAATTCAAGGGCAGGGAGGTGAGAATGGGTGGATGGGTGGGTGCAGGAACACCCTCATAGAAGCAGGGGAGGGGCGAAGGGATATGGGTTTCTATGGGTGTTGGGTGGGGAACCAACAAAGGGGATAACATTTGAAATGTAAATAAAGAAAATATCTAATTAAAAAATAAATAAATAAAAAGAGTGCTATTCCTTGGTGACCAAACATTCTATGACCTTTTAGAGGCCCTTCTATTTAAACCTGCACAATCCCTCACAATCAATGAGAATGTTAAGAAATATCTGTGTTAAAATGAAGCATTTTGGTTTTGTTTCTGACTCATTTGAGATGGAGCGAATATGTGTCCATATGAACCCATGAGTACACATACAGAGAATGAGGGCAGATATATTATTTAATATAGGATCGAGTACACATCAAATGTTTTATAATACTGATATTCTTTCTATTCTTAATTTCTAAACTGAAGAGATTGGATGGAATAAAAATTCCCTGGAAACTGTAATCATATTTAAGAAAGAAACCCAATTGAGAGATTATAAGAAATAGGATCTTATTTTATTAAAACGTAAAGAACCTGATAACTTCCATAACTGTATATAAGAGTGAGAATCTTTAATAATTTCATCTTTCAAAGTGAATATTAGGCATTGATGTATATGTATTTTAATTTACTAAAGTAAAAAGTAGTCTGAAAGTATACAGGTTGGGCGGCGGATACAGCTCAGTTGGCAGAGTGATGGGCTAGCATACCTGAAGCCTTGCATTTGATACTTATACTTCCATAAACTGAAGTGAATGATAAGTTGAAAACTATTTACTGCTACATGCAGCATTCAAGCTTATGACAAAAGAAAAAAATACAAAAACAAAACTGCAGTTAATACAATTGTGATACAGGGAAATAATTGTAGAAAATTTTCTGTGTACCCCATGCAAGAATTTTGATGGAAAATCATAGACATTCAATAGTATTAAATATATGAAAATAATCATATTTTATGAGGGGCCAGTTTCAAATATATGGGTCTCTCATCAATAGTTTACATACAGTTCATAAGAGTAAGCTGTAAAGTCTTGTTCAAAATTTGTATGCTGTGAAGAAATTTATTCTCTATTTTTCTTGAACAATCATGTCATGAGCACGTGTGTGGGGCAAGTGGACCATGCCACCAGACTGAAGAACTGGTAAGGTTGAATGAGTCTAACCCTTATCCATAATTGAATAAGGTAGGTGTGGCACTAGCTTCCTACAAAAATTTTTCTGGAACAGTTAATCATGACATTGTACTGAAAGGCCCATGGCAGTCAGTCAGTAGAGAAAACACCTGAAGCCCTTCCTCATGCTAGTAAAGCATCACTACCACCTCAAACTGAGCCAATAGGAAGCATCTATCCCTGGATTCTGCCCTACTACTCAATGCTTATAACGTCCCTATTCACATGGAATAAAGTACACATGTTCTTTCACTGAGAATCCTCATAAGGTGGCTGTTTTACTGAGCTGTAACACGTTCGCGAAAAGTATTCTTTCCTGAGGTATTCATCACTGGACTTTAGACCCACCTGATAGGCTATTCTCATGCCCCAGCTGCTCCACTGTGGCCAAATCAGCCACCACTTGGTGCCTCTCCCATGCCCCCACATCTGCCCCTTGTCCATTGCCCATGATAGCTGCCTGCCATTGTCAGCTGTTGCCAACCCTGCCACTGGCATTTGCATTACTATGGTAGTGATAGAGACATGTGACCTCAATAATCTGCCCTGCACAGGATTCTCGTCTGAGAACTGTAACACTTTGGTCTTCTCCTGGTGAACCTGAGTGTAGGCGACCCCAGGTGATCATAACGGCAGCATGCATTTCCCCAAGCTCCCAGACTCCAGGATCCTGACAGGAGTCCAAAGACTTCCATAGAATAGGGTCCTCCAGTCACATAGGACAAGGTTCCTACTAGCCCCTCCACAGGTAGAAGACGTGATTACAGGCCTCAGAGCCTCAAGACAGATCTCCATATAATGAGACGCCTAAAGGTCAGAGGGGCATAGCCAATTAAACATTCCTTCCCAGCCCTTCCTCCTTGCAAAAGGTATTTAACCTCAGGCCCTCCCTGAGGTTAAATACTGAGGTATAGTTTTCATCTATTTTCTGCCATGAGAATAAATATCTTAAGATCATGGACTACTTCTCTTCTTTGAAATCCAGCAGGCCTTTGTCTATTGAGCTGCTGTCTAATCTCCCGCAGAAAAACTCTGCATTTCCAGCCACAGAGGCCACCAACAGCCGGATTTGATTCCTCCCCGTCTCCTCTTCAGGCTGAGGTCAACCTAGCCTGTACATTCCCCTTTGTTTTTGGCCCTTCTGCCTGAGAACCAGCCAGTTACTGGCTGCCTTTTGTCCCAGGGACCCCCAAGGTGGTTACTGTCTGCCTTTTGTCCCAGGGACCCCCAAACCAAAAGCTCTGGCTTCCCATGGGACCTTAGACTGTGCTCTCCATCCCTAGCAGAGTTCCATGGCTTTGCATAGCCCGATCGCTGCCTAGCACCAGCTTGGAGTTAACATAGTCAAATTCATGGCTCCTCTGTCTCCACGAGAGACCCTAGCCACGTCTGAGACAGAGAGGACAGACGAGGAACCTACACATCAACACAATAGTACTAGCACACACTACAAACCAATACCCAAGATCTGTGGAACTCCCTGGTTCTGGAGAATATAATACGTATACAGAAACATAATTTCTTATATTATCACAACAGAATACTCAAAGTCATTTTCATTTAATACTCAATGTTTTGCTTTCAGATACAAAGACCAGTAAAGATGTTCTGTGATGGAAATTTTTGAGATGACTGGTTCTCCATTTACATTTTTTGGGGTATTTTGTTTATATTGGGTTTTATCCATGGGTAATTACAGAATCCAGTTCATTTTACTATAGACATCTATCAAGTTTTTTGTAAAGTTAGAAACTTCAATATCAATGCATACTATCTTCTACAGTTCTCTCAATTGATAAGCCCTGAGTTACAAATAAAGAAATAAGTTACACTTAGCATGTCTGTAGGATTAAACTAACATAGATATATATGAAGTCAGAAAGACAGGTTCTTGAAGACCAGCCTCTCAATTTCAGCCTGAAAGCCATGGATCCTAGGTGCTTCAGAAATGAAAATATCTTTATGGCTGTACTCTACTACTGGAGTAAAAAAGAAATAGTTCCTCCTCCTCTTCCTCCTCCCCTTCCTCCTCCTCCTCC